>NC_092269.1:35133342-35328342 GCF_036320965.1 Panulirus ornatus
AGTGTGCAAACTACAAAAACATAAATTTCTTCATTGTGGATCAGATATTTCCTGTGAAGAATGAGCGAGATATACTAAGGGAAACAAATGAATATATATTTGATATTATGGATATGGAGAAGGCATATGACATGCTGGATAAAGCTGCTTTGTAGAAGGTCTTAAAAGAATGCGGTGTGGGTGGTAAGCTGCTAAAAACAGAGAAGTTTTTATTACGGTTGTAAGGAATGTGTACAATTAGGAAGAGAGGAGAGTCACTGGTTTCAATTGAATGTTGGTCTATGGCAGCGATGCGTAATGTTCACATAGTTCTTTAATTCATTTATGGATGAGGTAGTTAAGTAGGTAAATACAAGAGTTTTGGAGAGAGGGGCTATTATAAAGTCTGCTGGGAATATGAAAACCTGGGAAGTGAGTCAGTTGTTGTTTGCTTGTGATACAGTGCTGGTGGTGATATAAGTGAGAAACTGCAGAGGTTGGTGACTGAGTTTAGTAAAGAGTGTAACAAGAGAAAGTTGAGATCGAATGAGAATAAGAGCAAGGTTATTAACTTCAGCAGAGTTCTAGGAAAAGCTAGTAGGGATGTGACTTTGAACAGAGAGAAATTGGAGGAAGTGAAATGTTTCAGATATCTGGGAACGGACTTAGCAGTGAATAGAAACATGGAAAGGAAGTCACAATGAAGGTGCAGGAGTTGAAAAAGACGGCAAATGAGAGTTAGGGTGAGAGTATCATCAAACTTCAGGGAGAATAAAATGATGTTTTGGAAGGAGGTAAATAAAATGCATAAGACAAGAAAACAAATGGGAACATTGGTGAAAGGGGCAAGGGGTAAAGTGATAATAAACAGTGATGAAGTGAGTATTTTGAAGGACTGTTGAATGTGTTTCATGATACATTAGCAGATATATGGTGTTTTGCTTCAGGTGGTGTGCAAAGTGAGAGCGCCAGTGATATCGGTTTGGTGAAAAGAGAAGAGGCGGTGAATCCCTTGTGAAAGGTGAAATCTGGCAAGGCACTTGGTTTGGATAGTATTGCAAAAAAATTAATTAAAAAATAGGGTGACTGTGTTCTTGATTGGTTGGTAAGGATACTCATTGTATATATGAATTACGGGAAAGTGTCTCAGTATTGGTGGAATGCAAATATGGTACCACTGAAAAACTGCAAAGATGAAGAGTATGCAAACTACAAAACATAAGTTTCTTAAGTGTGGATCAGATCTTTCCTGTGAAGAATGAGTGAGATATAATTAGAAAAACAATGAATATATATTTGACATTTATGGATATGGAGAAGGCATATGAAAAGGTGGATAAAATTGCTTTGTAGAAGGTCTTAAAAGAATACGGTGTAGTTGGGTAAGCTCCTAAAGGCAGAGAAGTTTACATTAAGGTTCTGAGGCATGTGTACAATTAGCAAGAGAGAAGAGTGACTGGTTTCAATTGAAGGTTGGTCTGTGGCAGTGGTTTGTTATGTTCACATGGTTCTTTAATTTATTTATGGATGAGGTAGTTAAGGAGGCAAATGCAAGAGTTTTGGAGAGAGGGGCGATTATACAGTCTATTGGGAATGAGAAAACCTAAGAAATGAGTCAGTTGTTGTATGCTTGTGATACAGTGCCGGTGGCTGATATAAGTGAGAAACTGTAGAAGTTGGTGACTGAGTTTAGAAAAGAGTATAAAAGGAGAAAGTTAAGAGCGAATGTAAATAAGAGCAAGGTTATTAGCTTCAGCAGACTTCTAGGAGAAGCTAGTTGGGATGAGAGTTTCAATGGAGAGAAATTGGAGGAAGTGAAGTGCTTCAGATATCTGGGAGTGGACTTAGCAGTCAATGGAAACATGGAAAGGGAAGTCACAATGAAGGTGCAGGAGTTGAAAAAGAGGGCAAATGACAGTTAGGGTGAGTGTATAAATATACTTCAGGGAGAATAAATTGATGTTTTCGAAGGAGGTGAATAAAATGCATTAGACAAGAGAAAAAATGGGAACATCGTTGTGAAAGGGGCAAGGACCGAAGGGATAATAGATAGTGATGAAGTGAGTATTTTGAAGGGCTGTTGACTGTGTTTGATGAAACATTAGAAGATACAGGGTGTTTTGCTGCAGATGGTGTGTAAATTGAGAGCCAGTGATAGTGGTTTGGTGGAAAAGTAAAAGGGTGGTGAAACCCTTGTGGAAGATGAAATGTAGCAAGGCAATAGATTTGGAAGGTATTGCAATAAAACTGATTAAAGAAAGGGGGATGACTGTGTTGTTGATTGGTTGGTAATGATACTGACTGTATGTAAGGATTACGGGGAAGTGCCTCATGATAGATGGAAGGGAGTCAGTTGTTGTTTGCTGGTGATACAGTGCTGGTGGCTGATATAAGCAAGAAACTGCAGAAGTTGGAGACTGAGTTTAGAAAAGAGTGTGAAAGAAGAAAGTTCAGAGCGAATGTGAATAACAGCAAGGTTATTAGCGTCAGCAGGGTTCTGGGAGAAGCTAGTTGGGATGTGACTTTGAATGGAGAGAAATTGGAGGAAGTGAACTGTTTCAGATATCTGGGAGTGGACTTAGCAGTGAATGGACACATGGAAATGGAAGTCATAATAAAGGTGCAGGAGTTGAAAAAGAGGGCAAATGAGAGTTAGGGTGAGAGTATCATCAAACTTCAGGGAGAATAAAATGATGTTTTGGAAGGAGGTGAATCAAATGCATAAGACAAGAGAACAAATGGGAACATTGGTGAAAGGGGCAAGGGGTAAAGTGATAATAAATAGTGATGAAGTGAGTATTTTGAAGGACTGTTAAATGCGTTTGATGATACATTACCAGATATATGATGTTTTGCTTCAGGTGGTGTGCAAAGTGAGAGAGCTATTGATATTGGTTTCGGGAAAAGAGAACAGGTGGTGAAACCCTTGTGGAAGGTGAAATCTGGCAAAGCAATAGGTTTGGATGGTATTGCAAAAAAATTGATTACAAAATTTTGTTCTTGATTGGTTGGTAAGGATACTCACTGTATATATGAATTATGAGAAAGTGCCTCAGTATTGGTGGAATGCATATATAGTGCCATTTAAAAAAAGGCAAAGGGGATGAAGGTGAGTGTGCAAACTACAAAACATAAGTTTCTTGAGTGTGCATCAAATCTTTCCTGTGAAGAATGAGTGAGATATAATTAGAAAAACAAATGAACATATATTTGACATTTATAGATATGGAGAAGGCATATGAAAAGGTGGATAAAGTTGCTTTGCAGAAGGTCTTAAAAGAATACGGTGTGGGGTGTAAGCTGCTAAAAGCAGAGAAGTTTATATTAAGGTTGTAAGGCATGTGTACAATTAGAAAGAGAAGAGTGACTGGTTTCAATTGAAGGTTGGTCTGTAGCAGAAGTGTGTAATGTTCACATGGTACTTTACTTTGTTTATGGATGAGGTGGTTAAGGAGGTAAATGCAAGAGTTTTCGAGAGAGGGGCGATTATAAAGTCTGCTGGGAATGAGAAAACCTGGGAAGTGAGTCAGTTGTTGTTTGCTTCTGATACAGTGCTGGTGGCTGATATAGGTGAGAAACTGCAGAAGTTGGTGACTGAGTTTAGAAAAGAGTATAAAAGGAAAAAGTTAAGAGCGAATGTGAATAAGAGCAAGGTTATTAGCTTCAGCAGAGTTCTAGGAGAAGCTAGTTGGGATGTGACTTTGAATGGAGAGAAATTGGAAGAAGTGAAGTGTTTCAGATATCTGGGAGTGGACTTAGCAGTGAATGGAAACATGGAAAGGGAAGTCACAATGAAGGCGCAGTAGTTGAAAAAGAGGGCAAATGAGAGTTAGGGTGAGAGTATCATTATACTTCAGGGAGAATAAAATGATGTTTTGGAAAGAGGTGAGTAAAATGCATTAGACAAGAGAAAAAATGGGAACATTGGTGAAAAGGGCAAGGGGCGAAGTGATAATAGATAGTGATGAAGTGAGTATTTTGAAGGACTGTTGACTGTGTTTGATGAAACATTAGCATATACAGGGTATTTTGCTGCAGGTGGTGTGCAAATTGAGAGAGACCGGTGATAGTGGTTTGGTGAAAAGAGAAGAGGTAGTGAAACCCTTGTGGAAGATGAAATGTGGCAAGGCAGTAGGTTTGGAAGGTACTGCAATAAAACTGATTTAAAAAAGGGGATGACTGTGTTGTTGATTGGTTGGTAAGGATACTCATTCTATGTATGAATTATGGGGAAGTGCCTTACGATAGATGGGAGGCAGTTGTTGTTTGCTGGTGGTACAGTCCTGGTGGCTGATATAAGCAAGAAACTGCAGAAGTTGGAGACTGAGTTAAGAAAAGAGTGTGAAAGAAGAAAGTTCAGAGCGAATGTGAATAAGCTTCAGCAGGGTTCTGGGAGAAGCTAGTTCGGATTAAATTTCGAATGGAGAAAATTTAGAGGAAGAAGTGTTTTAGAATCTGGGAGTGGACTTAGCAGTGAATGGACACATGAAAATGGAAGTCATAATGAAGGTCCAAGATTTGAAAAAGGGGCAAATGAGAGTTAGGGTGAAAGAATTATCAAATTTCAGGAAGAATAAAATGATGTTTTCGAAGGAGGTGAATAAAATGCATAAGACAAGAGAACAAATGGGAACATTGGTGAAAGGGGCAAAGGACGAACTGATAACAGCTAGAGATGAAGTGAATATTCTGAAGGTCTGTTGAAGGTGTTTGATGATATATTAGCAGATGTAGGGTGTTTTCCTTCAGGTGGTGTGCAAAGTGAGAGAGCCAGTGATACTGGCTTGGTGAAAAGAGGTGGTGAAACCCTTGTGGAAGATGAAATCTGGCAAGGCGGTAGGTTTCGATGGTATTACAATAAAACCGAATAAGAAAGGGGGTGACTGTGTTGTTGATTGGTTGGTAAGAATACTTATTGTATGTATGGCTTATGGCGAAGTGCCTCAGTATAGATGGAATGCATGTATAGTGCCACAGTAAAAAGGCAAAGGGGATGAAGGTGAGTGTGCAAACTACAAAAACATGAGTTTCTTCATTGTGGGTCAGATCTTTTCTGTGATGAATGAGCGAGATATACCTAGAGTAACAAATGAATATATATTTGACATTATGGATATAGAGAAGGCATATGACATGCTGGATAAAGTTGCTTTGTAGAAGGTCTCAAAAGAATGCGGTGTGGGTGGTAAGCTGCTAAAAGCAGTGAGAAGTTGGAATGCATGTATATTTCCATAGTAAAAAGGCAAAGGGGATGAAGGTGAGTGTGCAAACTACAAAAACATAAGTTTCTTGATTTTGGATCAGATCTTTACTGTAAAGAATGGGTGAGATATATTTGGAGAAACAAATGAATATATCTTTGACATTTATGGATATGGAAAAGGTATATGATATGGTGGATAAAGATGCTTGTAGAAGGTCTTAAAAGAATATGGTGTGGGAGGTCAGCTCCTAAAAGCAGAGAAGTTTTCATTAAGGGTGTAAGGCATGCGTACAATTAGGAAGAGAGGAGAGTGACTGGTTTCCAGTGAAGGTTGGTTTGTGACAGAGGTGTGTGATGTTCCCATGGTTCCTTAATTTGTGTACGGATGAGGTTGTTAAGAAGGTAAATCCAAGAGTTTTTGGAGAAAGGGGCGTGTATGCAGTCTGTTGGGAATGAGAAAGCCTTGAAAGTGAGTCAGTTGTTGTTTACTGTTGATACAGTGCTGGTGGCAGATATAAGTGAGAAACTGCAGAAGTTGGTGTCTGAGTTTAGAAAAGAGTGTTAAAGGAGAAAAATGAGAGCGAATGTGAATAACAGTAAGGTTATTAGCTTCAACAGGGTTCTAGGAGAAGCTAGTTGGGATATGAGTTTGAATGGAGAAACACTGGAGGAAGTGAAATGTTTAAAATCTGGGAGGGGACTTAGCAGTGAATGGACACATGGAAATGGAAGTCATAATAAAAGTGCAAGAGTTGAAAAAGAGGGCAAATGAAAGTTAGGGTGAGAGTATCATTAAACTTCAGGGAGAATAAAATGATGTTTTGGAAGAAGGTGAATAAAATGCACAAGATGAGAGAACAAATGGGAACACTGGTGAAAGGGGCAAGGGGCGAAGTGATAACAGATAGTGATGAAGTGAGTATTTTGAATGTCTGTTGAATGCGTTTGATGATACATTAGCAGATGTAGGGTGTTTTACTTCAGGTGGTGTGCAAAGTGAGAGAGGCAGGGATAGTGGTTTGGTGAAAAGAGAAGAGGTGATGAAACCCTTGTGGAAGATGAAATATGGCAAGGCAGTAGGTTTGGATGGTATTGCGATAAAATGGATTAAGAAATAGGGTGACTGAGTTGTTGATTGGTTGGTAAGGATACTCATTGTATGTATGGATTATGGAGAAGTGCCTCAGGACTGATGGAATGCATGTATAGTGCCACTGAAAAAAGGCAATAGAGATGAAGGTGAGAGTGCAAACTACAAAAACTACAAAAACAGGTCTATTGAATGTGTTTCATGATACATTAGCAGATATAGGGTGTTTTTCTTAAGGTGGTGTACAAAATGAGAGAGCCAGTGATAGTGGTTTGGTGAAAAGAGAAGAGGTGGTGAAACTCTTGTTTAAGATGAAATCTGGCAAAGAAGTAGGTTTGGATGGTGTTGATATAAAATTGATTGAGAAAGGGGGTGACTGTGTTGTTGACTGGTTGGTAAGGATACTCATTGTATGTATGGATTATGGAGAAGTGCCTTACAATAGATGGAATTCATGTACAGTGCCCCTTTAAAAAGGCAAATGGGATGAAGCTGAGTGTGCAAGCTACAAAAACATAAGTTCCTCCAGTGTGGATCAGATCTTTCCTGTGAAGAATGAGAGATGTACTTAGAGAAACAAATTAATATATATTTGACATTTATGGATATGAAGAAGGCATATGACATGATGGATAAGTTGCTTTATAGAAGGTCTTAAAAGAATATGGTGTGGGAGGTAAGATGCTACAAGCAGTGAGAAGTTTTTATTAAGACTGTAAGGCATGTGTACAATTAGGAGCAGAGAAGAGTTACTGGTTTCAACTGAAGGTTGGTCTGTGGCAAAGGTGAGTAAAGTTCGTTCACACGGTCCTTTAATTTGTTTATGGATGAGGTAGTTAAGGAGGTAAATGCACGAGTTTTGGAGAGAGGAGCGATTATACGGTCTGTTCGGAATGAGAAAACCTGGGAAGTGAGTCAGTTGTTGTTTGCTTGTGACACAGAGCTGGTGGCTGATATAAGTGAGAAACTGCAGAAGTTGGTGACTGAGTTTAGAAAAGAGTGTAAAAGGAGAAAGTTCAGAGCGACTGTGAATAGGAGCAAGGTGATTAGCTTCAGCAGAGTTCTAGGAGAAACTAGTTGGGATGTGAGTTTGAATGGAGAGAAATTGGAGGAAGTGAAGTGTTTCAGTTATCTGGGAGTGGACTTAGCAGTGAATGGATACAAGGAAAGGGAGGTCACAATGAAGGTGCAGGAGTTGAAAAAGAGGGCAAATGAGAGTTACGGTGAGAGTATCATTATACTTCAGGGAGAATAAAATGACGTTTTGGAAGGAGGTAAATAAAATGCAAAAGATAGAGAACAAATGGGAACATTGGTGAAAGGGGCAAGGGGCAAGTTATAATATCTAGGGATGAAGTGAGTATTTTGAAGATCTCTTTGAATGATTTTCATGATACATTAGCAGATGTAGGGTGTTTTGCTTCAGGTAGTGTGGAAAGTGAGAGAGCCAGTTATAGTGGTTTGGTGAAAAGTGAAGAGGTGGTGAAACCCTTGTGGAAGATGAAATCTGGCAAGGCAGTAAGTTAGGATGGTATTGCAATACGATTGCTTAAGAAAGGGGGTGACTGTGTTGTTGATTCGTTGATAAGGAAAGTCATTGTATGTATGGATTATAGAGAAGTGCCTCAGGATTGGTGAGATACATGTATAGTTCCATTGTAAAAAGGCAAAGAGGATGAAGGTGAGTGTGGAAACTACAAAAACAAGTCTCTTGAATGTGGATCAGATCTTTCCTGTGAAGAATGAGTGAGATATATTTAGAGAAAGAATTATTATTATTACTATTTTGCTTTGTCGCTGTCTCCCGCGTTTGCGAGGTAGCGCAAGGAAACAGACGAAAGAATTGGCCCAACCCATCCCCATGCACAATGTATATACATACCCATACATCTCAATGTACACATACATATACACACACAGACACCTACATATATACACATGCACACAATTCACACTCTCTGCCTTTATTCATTCCCATCGCCACCTCGCCACACATGGAATAACATCCCCTCCCCCCTCATGTGTGCGAGGTAGCGCTAGGAAAAGACAACAAAGACCCCATTCGTTTACACGCAGTCTCTAGCTGTCATGCAATAATGCCCGAAACCACAGCTCCCTTTCCACATCCAGGCCCCACACAACTTTCCATGGTTTACCCCAGACGCTTCACATGCCCTGATTCAATCTATTGACAGCACGTGGACCTCGGTATACCACATCGATCCAATTCACTCTATTCCTTGCCTGCCTTTCACCCTCCTGCATGTTCAGGCCCCGATCACTCAAAATCTTTTTCACTCCATCTTTCCACCTCCAATTTGGTCTCCCACTTCTCCTCGTTCCCTCCACCTCCGACACATGTATCCTCTTGGTCAATCTTTCCTCACTCATTCTCTCCATGTGCCCAAACCATTTCAAAACACCGTCTTCTGCTCTCTCAACCACGCTCTTTTTATTTCCACACATCTCTCTTACCCTTACATTACTTACTCGATCAAACCACCTCACACCACATATTGTCCTCAAACATCTCATTTCCAGCACAATCACCCTCCTGCACACAACTCTATCCATAGCCCACGCCTCGCAACCATACAACATTGTTGGAACCACTATTCCTTCAAACATAGCCATTTTTGCTTTCGGAGATAATGTTCTCGACTTCCACACATTCTTCAAGGCTCCCAGGATTTTTGCCCCCTCCCCCACCCTATAATTCACTTCCGCTTCCATTTGACATTTATGGATATCGAGAAGGCACATGATATGGTGGATAAGATGCTTTGTAAGTCTTAAAATAATACGTTGTGGGAGGTAAGCTGCTAAAAGTGATATGCTTTTATTAAGTGTGTAAGGCATGTGTGCAATTAGGAGAGGGTAGTGACTGGTTTCCAGCGAAGGTTGGTCTGTAGCAGACGTGTGTGATGTTCCCCTGGTTCTTTAATTTTTTTATGGATGAGGCCTGAGGAGATAAATGCAAGAGTTTTGGAGAGAGGGGTGAGGATGCAGTCTGTTGGGAATGAGAAAGCCTGGAAAGTGAGTCAGTTGTTTTTCGCTGGAGAAACAGTGCTGGTGGCTGATATAAGTGAGAAACTGCAGAAGTTGGTGACTGAGTTTAGAAAAGTGTGAGAGGAGAAAGTTCAGAGCGAATGTGAATAAGAGCAAGGTTATTAGCTTCAGCAGGGTTCTGTTTTAGAATCTGGAAATGGAAGACAGAATGAAGGTGCAAGAGTTGAAAAAGAGAGCAAATGAAAGTTAGGGTGAGAGTATCATCAAGCTTCAGGGAGAATAAAATGATGTTTTGGAAGGAGGTGAAAAAAATTCATAAGAGAACAGAACAAATGGGAACATTGGTGAAAGGGGTAAGGGGCGTAATGATAACAGCTTGTGATGAAAAGAGTATTTTGAAGGTCTGTTGAATGTGTTTTATGATACAGTAGCAGATATAGGGTGTTTTTCTTCAGGTGATGTGCAAAGTGACAGAGCCAGTGATAGTGGCTTGGTGAAAAGAGAAGAGGTGGTGAAACCCTTGTGGAAGATGAAATCTGGCATGGCAGTAGGTTTGGATGGTATTGCAATAAAATTGATTTAGAAAGGGGGTGACTGTGTTGTTGATTGGTTGGTAAGGATACTCACTGTATGCATGGATTATGGGGAAGTGTCTCAGGATAGATGGAATGCATGTATAGTGCCACTGTAAAAAGGCAAAAGGGATGAAGGCGAGTGTGCAAACTACAAAAACATAAGTTTCTTGAGTGTGGATCAGATCTTTCCTGTGAAGAATGAGTGAGATATACTTAGAGAAACAAATGAATATATATTTTACATTTATGGATATGGAGAAGGCATATGACATGGTGGATAAAGATGCTTTGTAGAAGGCCTTAAAAGAATATGGTGTGGCAGGTAAGCTGGTAAAAGCAGCGAAAAGTCTTTGTTAAGGGTATATGGCATGTGTACAATTAGAAAGAGAGGAGAGTGACTGGTTCCCAGTGTTGGTCTGTGGTACAGGTGTGTGATGTTCCCATGGTTCTTTAATTTGTTTATGGATGAGGTGCTTAAGGAGGTAAATGCAAGAGTTTTGGATAGAGGGGCGAGTATGCAGTCTGTTGGGAATGAGAAAGCCTGGGAAGTGAGTCAGTTGTTGTTTGCTTGTGATACAGGGCTGGTGTCTGACATAAGTGAGAAACTGCAGAAGATGGTGACTGAGTTAGAAAAGAGCATGAAAGGAGAAAGTTGAGCGCGAATGTGAATAACAGCAAGGTTATTACCTTCATCAGGGTTCTGGGAGAAGCTAGTTGGGATTTGAGTTTGAATGGAGAAGAATCGAAGGAAGTGAATTGTTTTAGAATCTGGGAGTGGACTTAGCAGTGAATGGACACATGGAAATGGAAGTCACAATGAAGATGCAAGAGATGAATAGGAGGGCAAATGAGAGTTAGGGTGAGAGTATCATCAAACATTAGGGAGAATAAAAATGATGTTTTGGAAGGTGAATAAAAGGCATAAGACAAGAAAACAAAATGGGAACATTGGTGAAAGGGGCAAGGGGCGAAGTGATAACAGATAGTGATGAAGTGAGTATTTTGAAGGACTGTTGAATGTTTGATGATACATTGGTAGATATAGGGTGGTTTGCTTCAGGTGGTGTGCAAAGTGAGAGAGCCAGTGACAGTTGCTTGGTGGAAAGAGAAGAGGTGGTGAAGCCCTTGTGGAAGATGAAATCTGGCAAGACAGTAGGTTTGGATGGTATTGCAATAAAACTGATCAAGAAAAGGGGTGACTGTGTTGTTGATTGGTTGGCATGGATACTCATTGTATGTATGGATAATGGAGAAGTACCTCAGCATTGGTGGAATGCATGTATAGTTCCATTGCAAAAAGGCAAAGGTGATGAAGGTGAGTGTGAAAACTACAAAAACATAAGTTTCTTGAGTGTGGATCAGATCTTTCCTGTGAAGAATGAGTGAGATATATTTAGAGAAACAAATGAATATATATTTGACATTTCTGGATAAGGAGAAGATATATGACATGGTGGATAAAGATGCTTTGTAGAAGGTTTTAAAAGAATATGGAGTGGGAGGTAAGCTCCTAAAATCAGTGAGAAGTTTTTTAAGGGTGTCAGGCATGTGTACAATTAGGAAGAGAGGATAGTGACTGGTTTCCAGTGAAGGTTGGTCTGTGGTAGAGGTGTGTAATGTTCCCATGGTTCTTTAATTTGTTTATGGATGAGGTGGTTAAGGAGGTAAATGCAAGAGTTTATGAGAAAGGTTGCGATAATGCAGTCTGCTGGGAATGAGAAAGCCTGGGAAGTGAGTCAGTTGTTGTTTGCTGGTGATATTGTGCTGGTGGCTGATATAAGTGAGAAACTGCAGAAGTTGGTGACTGAGTTAGGAAAAGAGTGTGAAAGCTGAAAGTTGAGAGCAAATGTGAATAAGAGCAAGGTTATTATTCTGGGAGAAGCTAGCTAGGATGTAAGTTTGAATGGAGAAAAATTGGAGGAAGTGTTTTAGATATCTGGGAGTAGACTTGGCAGTGAATGGAAAAATGGAAGTGTAAGTCACAATGAAGATAGAAGAGTTGAAAAAGTGGGCAAATGACAGTTGGGATGAGAGAGTATCATTAAACTTTAGGGAGAATAAAATGATGTTTTGGAAAGAGGTAAATAAAATGCATAACACAAGAGAACAAATGGGAACATTAGTGAAAGGGGCAAGGGGCGCAGTGATAACAGGTAGTGATGAAGTGAGTATTTTGAAGGTCTGTTGAATGTGTTTGATGATACAGTAGCAGATATAGGGAGTCTTGGTTCAGGTGGTGTGCAAAGTGAGAGCCAGTGATGGTGGTTTGGTGAAAAGAGAAGAGGTGTTGAAACCCTTGTGGAAGCTGAAATATGGCAAGGCAGCAGATCTGGATGGTAATGCAATCAATTTATTAAGAAAGGGGATGACTGTGTTGTTGATTGCTTGATAAGGATACTCATTATATGTATGGATTATAGTGAAGTGCCTCAGAACTGTATCATGCCATTGTAAAATGCAAAGCAAATAAAGATGAGTGTGCAAACTAAAAAACATAAGTTTGTTGAGTATTCCTGGAAACCTTTATGGGAAGGAATTGAGTGAGAGGTTGAAGGCATGTACAGAGCATCAGACTGGGAAAAGCAGTGTGATTCAGAAATGGTAGATAATGTGTGGATCAGATCTTTCCTGTGTAGAATGAGTGAGATTTACTTAGAGAAACAACCGAAATTGTATTTGACATTTATGGATATGAAGAAGGCATATGACATGGTAGATAAATATAATTTGTAGGTCTTTCAAGAATATGGTGTGGGAGGTTGGTGTGGGAGGTAAGCTGCAGTCTGTTGGGGATGAGAAAGCCTGGGAAGTGACTCAGTTGTTGTTTGCTGATGATACAGTGCTGGTGGCTGATATGAGTGAGAAACATGCTGAAGTTGGTGACTGAGTTTAGAAAAAAGTGTGAAAGGAGAAAGTTGAGAGCAAATGTGAATAACAGCAAGGTTATTAGCTTCAGCAGAGTTCTAGGAGAAGCTAGTTGGGATGTGAGTTTGAAAGGAGATAAATTGGAGGAAGTGAAGTTTTAGATATCTGGAAGACTTAGCAGTGAATGGACACATGGAAATAGAAGTCACAATGAAGGTGCAGGAGTTGAAAAAGGGGGCAAATGAGAGTTAGGGTGAGAGTATCATTAAACCTCAGGGAGAATAAAATGATGTTTTGGAAGGAGGTAAATAAAATGCATAAGACAAGAGAACAAATGGTAACATTGGTGAAAGGGGCACGGGGCAATGTGATAACAGCTAGTGATGAAGTGAGTATTTTGAAGGACTGTTGAATGTGTTTGATGATACAGTAGCAGATATAGGGTGTTTTGCTTCAGGTGGTGTGCAAAGTGAGAGAGCCAGTGATAGTGGTTTTGTGAAAAGAGAAGAGGTGGTGAAACCCTTGTGGAAGATGAAATCTGGCAAGGCAGTGGGTTTGGATGGTATTGCAATATAATATATTCAGAAAGGGGGGTGACTGTGTTGTTGATAGGTTGGTAAGGATAGTCATTGTATGTATGGATTATGGGGAAGTGCCTCAGGATTGGTGGAATGCATGTATAATGCCACTGTTAAAAGGCAAAGGGGATGAAGGTGAGCGTGTAAACTATAAAAACATAAGTTTCTTCAGTGTGGATCAGATATATCCTGTGAAGAATGAGTGAGATACACTTAGAGAAACAAAGGAATATATATTCAACATTCATGGATATGGAGAAGTCATATGACATGGATAATGATGCTTTGTAGAAGGTCTTAAAAGAATACAGTGTGGGAGGTAAGCTGCTAAAAGCAGTTAGAAGTTTTTATCAAGGGTGTAAGGCGTGTATACAATTAGGAAGAGAGGAGAGTGACTGGTTTCCCGTGAAGGTCAGTCTGTAGCAGAGGTGTGTGATGTTCCCATGGTTCTTTAATTTGTTTATGGATGAGGTGGTTAAGGAGGTAAATACAAGAGTTTTGGAGAGAGGGGTGAGTATGCAGTCTGCTGGGAATGAGAAAGCCTGGGAAGTGAGTAAGTTGTTGTTTGCTGGTGATATAGTGCTGGTGGCTGATATAACTGAGAAACTGCAGAAGTTGGTGACTGAGTTTGGAAAATAGTGTGAAAGGAGAAAGTTGTGAGTAAATGTGAAAAAGGGCAAGGTTATTAGCTTCAGCAAGGTTCTGGGAGAAGCTAGTTTTGATGTGAGTTTGAATGGAGAAAAATTGGAGGAAAAGATTTAGATATCTGGGACTGGACTTAGTAGTGAATGGAAAAATGGAAGTGGAAGTCACAATGAAGATGCAAGAGTTGAAAATGAGGGCAAATAAGAGTTATGGTGAGAGAGTATTATCAAAATTTAGGGAGAATAAAATGATGTTTTGGAGAGAGGCAAATAAAATGCATAACTCAAGAGAACAAATGGGAACATTGGTGAAGATCTATTGAATGTGTTTGATGATAGAGTAGCAGATATTGGGTGTCTTGGTTCAGGTGGTGTTTAAAGTGAGAGAGTCAATGATGATGGTTTGGTGAATAGAGAAGAGGTGGTGAAACCCTTGTGGAAGATGAAATATGGTAAGGCAGCAGATTTGGATGGTTATTTCATTTTATTATTATAATTTGTCGCTGTCTCCCGCGTCAGCGTGGTAGCGCAAGGAAATAGATGAAAGAATGGCCCAACCCATCCACATACACATGTATATACATACACGTCCACACGCTCATATACTTACCTATACATCTCAACGTATACATATATATACACACACAGACATATACATATATACACATGTACATAACTCATACAGTCTGCCCTTATTCTTTCCCGTCACCACCCCTCCACACAAGAAATGACAACCCCCTCCCTCCACATGTGCGCAAGGTAGCGCTAGGAAAAGACAGCAAAGGCCACATTCGTTCACACTCAGTCTCTAGCTGTCATGTATAATGCACCGAAACCACAGCTCCCTTTCCACATCCAGGCCCCACACAACTTTCCATGGTTTACCCCAGATGCTTCACATGCACTGGTTCAATCCATTGACAGCATGTCGACCCCGGTATACCACATCGTTCCAATTCACTCTATTCCTTGCACACCTTTCACCCTCCTGCATGTTCTGGCCCCGATTACTCAAAATCTTTTTCACTCCATCTTTCCACCTCCAGTTTGGTCTCCCACTTCTCGTTCCCTCTACCTCTGATACATATATCCTCTTTGTCAATCTTTCCTCACTCATTCTCTCCATGTGACCAAACCATTTCAAAACACCCTCTTCTGCTCTCTCAACCACACTCTTTTTATTACCACACATCTCTCTTACCCTTTCATAACCTACTGGATCAAACCACCTTACATCACATACTGTCCTCAAACATCTCATTTCCAGCACATCCACCCTCCTCCGCTCAACTCTATCTATAGCCCATACCTCGCAACCATATAACATTGTTGGAACCACTATTCCTTCAAACATACCCATTTTTGCTTTCCAAGATAACGTTCTCAACTTCCACACATTTTTCAACGCTTCCAGAACTTTCGCCCCCTCCCCCACCCTATGATTCCCTTCCACTTCCATGGTTCCATCTGCTGCCAAATCCACTCCCAGATATCTAAAACACTTCACTTCCTCCAGTTTTGGATGGTATTGCAATCAAATCATTAAGAAAGGGGATGACTGTATTGTAGATTGCTTGGTAAGGATACTCACTGTATGTATGGATTATAGTGAAGTGCCTCAGGATTGGTGGAATACATGTATAGTGTCATTGTAAAAAGGCAAGGGGAATAAAGGTGAGTGTGCCAACTAAAAAACATAAGTTTGTTGAGTATTCCTGGGAACCTTTATGGGAAGGAATTGACTGAGAGATTGAAGGCATGTACAGAGCATCAGACTGGGAGAAGTAGTGTGGTTTCAGAAGTGGTAGACAATGTGTGGATGAGATCTTTCCTGTGAAGAATGAGTGAGATATACTTAGAGAAACAAAGGAATTTGTATTTGACATTTATGGATATGGAGTAGGCATATGACATGGTGGATAAAGATGCTTTGTAGGTCTTAAAAGAATACAGTGTGGGAGGTAAGCTGCAGTGTGTTGGGAATAAGAAAGCCTGGGAAGTCAGTTGTTGTTTGCTGATGATACAGTGCTGGTGGCTGGTATGAGTGAGAAATTGCAGAAGTTGGTAACTGACTTTGGAAAAGAGTGTGAAAGGAGAAAGTAGAGAAAAAAAATGTGAATAAGAGCAAGGTTATTAGCTTCAGCAGGGTTCAGGGAGAGGCTAGTTAGGATGCGAGTTGCAATGGAGAAAAAATTAGAGGCAGTGAAACGTTAGAGATATTTGGTAGTGGACTTTGCACTGAAAGGAACCATGGAAATGGAAATCACAATGAAAGCACAAGAGTTGAAAAATGGAAAATCCAAGGTGGGATGAGAGTATCATTAAACTTTAGAGAGAACAAAATGATGTTTTGGAAGGAGGTAAATAAAATGCATAAGACAAGAGAACAAATGAGAACATTGGTGAAAGGGGCAAGGGGCGAAGTGATAACATGTAGTGATGAAGTGAGTATTTTGAAGGTCTGTTGAATGTGTTTGATGATGCAGTGGCAGATATAGGGTTTTTGGGACGGGAAAAAATTGGAAGAAGTGAAGTGTTTTAAGTATCTGGGAGTGTACTTAGCAGTGAATGGAACTATGGAAGTGAAAGTCACATGAAGGTGCAAGAGTTGAAAAAGAGGGCAAATGAGCGTTAGGGAGGGAGTATCATTTAACTTTAGGGAGAATGAAATGATGTTTTGGAAGGAGGTAAATAAAATCCATAAGACAAGAGACAATGGTAACATTGATGAAAGGGCCTAGGGGCACAGTGATAACAGGTAGTGGTGAAGTGAGTATTTTGAAGGTCTATGTGTTTGATGATAGAGTAGCAGATACAGGGTGTTTTGGTTCAGGTGGTGTGCAGAGTGAAAGAGCCTGTGATAGTGGTTTCGTGAAAAGAGAAGAGGTTGTGAAACCCTTGTGGAAGACGAAATCTGGCAAGGCAGTAGGTTTGGATGGTATTGCAATTAAATTTATTAAGAAAGAGGGTGACTGTGTTGTTCACAGATTGGTAAGGATACTCATTGCATGTATGGATTATGGTGAAGTGCCTCAGGATTGGTAGATGGCATGTATAGTGCCATAGTAAAAAAGGAAAGGGGATAAAGGTGAGTGTGCAAACTACAGAAACATAAGTTTGTTGAGTATTTCTGGAAACCTGTATGGGAAGGAATTGACTGAGAGGTTGAATGCACGTACAGAACATCAGGCTGGGGAAAAGTAGTGTGGTTTCAGAAGTGGTACAGGATATGTGGATCAGATCTTTTCTGTGAAGAATGAGTGACATATAGAAAACATTGAATTTGTATCTAACATTTATGCATATGGAGAAGGCATATGACATGGTGTATAAAGATGCTTTGTAGAGGTAAGCTCCTAAAAGTGACGAGAAGTTTTTATTAATGGTGTAAGGCATTTGTACAATTAGGAAGAGAGGAGAGTGACTGGTTTCCAGTGAAGGTTGGTCTGTGGAAGAGGTGTGTGATGTTACCATTTTCTTTTAATTTCTTTAAGGATGAAGTGTTTAAGGAGGTAAATACAAGAGTTTTGACGAGTGGGGTGAGTGTGCAGTCTGTTGGGAATGAGAAAGCCTGGGAAGTGAGTTAATTGTCATTTGCTGTTGATACAATGCTGGTGGCTGATATAAGTGAGAAACTGCAGAAGTTGGTGACTGAGTTTGGAGATGAGTGTGAAAGGAGAAAGTTGAGAACAAATGTGAATAAGAACAAGGTTATTAGCTTCAGCAGGGTTCTGGGAGAAGCTAGTTGGGATGTGAGTTTGAATGGAGGAAAAGTGGAGGAAGTGAAGTGTTTTAGATATCTGGGAGTGGAATTAGCAGTGAATGGAACCATGGAAGTGGAAGTCACAATGAAGTTGCAAGAGTTGAAAAAGAAAGATGGGGTGAGAGAGTATCATTGAACTTGAGGGAGAATATAATGATATTTTGGAATGAGGTAAATAAAATGCATAAGACAAGAGAACAAATGGGAACATTGGTGAAAGGGGCGAGGGGCAAAGTGATAAAAGGTAGTGATGAAGTGAGTATTTTGAACATCTGTTGATTGTGTTTGTGATAGAGTAGTTTTGGTCCAGGTGGTGTGCAAAGTGAGAGAGCCAGTGATTGTGGTTTGGTGAAAAGAGATGTGGTGAAACCCTTGTGGAAGATGAAATCTGGGAAGGCAGCAGGTCTGGATGGCACTGCAATTAAATTCATTAAGAAAGGGGTTGACTGTGTTGTTGAGAAGAAGCGTCATGGAACTTCCAAGAATAAAGTGTGCAGAGAAAAGTGGTCTGCAAACCACAAAGGAGCTGTCGAGTATGTGGACGAATTTGCGAAACTTGCAGCTGATGAGCATCACAGTCCTGAGCAGGTGTATTATGCATTTAATTCATTTATTCAATTTCAATTTAATATTTGTTTAATTTAGATTTCTAGCAGTCCTTGGTATACTTTAGACACATGGGAGATGTATAATTAGTGAGTTAAAGGAGTGTTGATGAATTACTATTCCACGACCACGATTGGTTCGGCGAAATGGTTTATTTGGCAAGGCTTTGGAATCAATCGGTGGTGTACCTGTATTGGAATTACATTTATTAAGAAAGGGGGCGACTGTGTTGTTGATTGGTTGGTAAGGATATTCATTGTACGTATGGATCATGGTGAAGTGCCTCAGGATTGGTGGAATGCCAATTGTACAAAAGCAAAGGGGATACAGTGACTGTGCAAACTAGAGACAGTAGAGACAGAAGTTTGTTGAGTATTCCTAGAAACCTGCATGGGAAGGTACTGATTGAGAGGGTGAGGGCATGTACAGAGGATCAGGCTGGGGAGGAGCAGTGTGGTTTCAGAAGTGGGAATTGTCAGTTGTTGTTTGATGATGATACAGCACTGGTGATTTGAGTTAGAAACTGCAGAAATTGGTGACTGAGTTTGGAAAAGTGTGAAAGAAGAAAGTTGAGAGTAAATGCGAATAAAAGCAAGGTTATTAAGTTCAGCTGGGATGAGGGACTTTAGTTGGGATGTGAATTTGAATGGAGAAAAATTGGAGGAAGTGTCTCAAATATCTGGGAGTGGATTTAGCAGTGAATGGAACCACGGAAGTGAAAGTGAGTCATAGGGTGGGGAAGGAGGCAAAGGTTCTGTGAGCAATGAAGAATGTGTGAAAAGAAAGAATGTTATCTTGGAGTGCCAAAATGTGTATGTTCGAAGGAACAGTAGTTCAAAAAATTTTATATGGTTGCAAGGCATGGGCTATAGATAGGGTTGTACGGAGGAGGGTGGATGTGTTATGAATGAAATGCTTGAGGACAATATGTGGTGTGAAGTGGTTTGATCGAATAAGTAATGAAAGGTTTGGGGATATGTGTGGTAACAAAAAGTGTGTTTGAGAGCAGAAGAGGGTGTGTTGAAATGGTTTGGACATATGGAGAGAATAAGTGAGGAAAGAGTGACAAAGAGGATACATGTGTCAGAGGTGGAGGGAAGTAGGAGAAGTGGGAGACCAAATTGAAGGTAGAATGATGGAGTGAAAAAGATTTTGAGTGATTGGGGCCTGAACATACAGGAGGGTGAGAGGTGTGCAAGGAATGGAGTGAATTGGAACAATGTGGTATATTGGGGGTTGATGTGCTGTCAACGTCCGGGCTGAGCCAGGGCATGTGAAATGTGGGGTAAACCGAGGAGAGGTCTGTTAGGACTGGATGTGGATAGGGAGTTGTGGTTACAGTGCATTACACATGACAGCTAGAGACTGAGTGTAAAGGAATGTGGCCTTTTATTGGTATGTTTTCTGGGCACTATCTTGCTGTTGCAGGGGGTGGCGATGCTGTTTCCTGTGGGAAAGGGTGGAACCAGGAATAGATGAACGCAGGCGAGTAAGAATATGTATATCTGTATGGATGTATATGGCCATGTATGTGTATGCATAAATATGTGTATTTGTTGATACATATATGTATGTACATGTACATCTATGCATGTATATATGTGTATATATAGGACTGGAGGACAATTAGTAATTTTCTAAAAATTGTTAATTAAAATGAAACCACTGCATGTACTAAATGTCATAGTCCCAGGAATAATCTGAAACTTTCATAAGATACCAGTGCAAGGTATTTCTACTAAGAAAAGGTGTTGTAGTATTTGTATGTAGAAAATCTAACGCTGTGTAGTGTTTTGTGGCCTACAAGTGACACTACAGTAAGCTCTACATTTCCAATATCTGTGTAATTAGCCTCATCTTTCAGCTACATGTCTTCTATTGCTGAATGGCCAGCATCCTATTCTGCAGCCTAGTTCTAACTTTTTTGGCTGAAAAATAACACTTCCCCTAAACTATGACTGCTTGCACATTTTCTAGTATATACAGTACCTGCTCCTCACTGTACTTAATCTACTGACATATTGTATGAACTCTAAATAATTGGGTATTTCACATGCTCATAATTATATTGAATCAACATTTCTAATTTCTTATTTGTATCTGTTGTAAAGATAACCTTGCAGGCAGTCATATTTTAGGGGGGGGGGGGGGGTTAGTGCAACTTGTCAATGGTCAACAAACCTTACAGTAGAGACGATGAAAGTCTTGCTCGGCTTGGCATGAGGTAAAAGCACCAAAAATCTAAAGGTAGGCTGGTAAAGGTACAACATATTTCACTCTAACACTCAACTTCCCTTCCCATAAGACATTCAATTTGCTTGGCTCACTAGCACCTTCCCTCCACTTTCCTTGTACACTAATCACTCAATTTGTTTCACTGCTTGTAACCTGGCTCGTCTTCGGACTGTGACACACACACTTTGAAATACGTTGGCAAGTAACTAGAATGATTGTAGAAAGTTCAATCAATCAATGACCTGCCAATGAACTTCTTTGATTTAATGAGCTTCTCAATTCTTGTATTCGATTATACATTTATCTAACACTGTAACTTTCTTCACCATGTTAAGATATTAGAGATGAGAGTCAAAGAGTAATCATTTTGATCAAAAAACTGGCAAAACACAACCGAATGAATTAATTTTTCCAAATTTTCTTCCCTCTACTTTAAACTGGATCGACGAGTAACCTGGCAGGAAGATACAAGAAGTTTTTAGACCATCTAACACTAGTAAGGGGCAATATATGATGCTCTATTCTTGTTCTCTAAAAAACATTATACTAAAATAGAAATACAGACCACAACATTTATACACGTCAAATTTTCTGCGATAAGGGAAAAACATAATTAATACATGAAATTCATAGAATCAAAAATCGTATTGGGAATTGTAAGAATAAATTCAGTGTTGAAATTGTCAGTGGTAGAATGCACATTAGGTAACCTGCCGGAAAGAACACCTGAATATGCAAAACTTAAAGTATGGCGTATTTTAAGAAAATATCGATATACAGTATCCTTTATTAGAAGAAAATTTAATTTTCGAAATATTCAATTGACTTCCAATGGCCTTTAACCTTTTATTTACGCCTCTGAAGAGGTTGGTGGAGGGATGAAAATATAGACGCCAGACTCCGGTTGGCTGCGGCTTCCCGACACCAATACGCTGCTCGTGTGTTTACTACTCGTTGGCTACGTTGTGATTTCCATGAATTAACCCCACAGCCACTCGTAAACTTCCTAGAAGAAATCCGTGCTTTTGTATTAAGAACCAACAGTATATTCTAGATGGTGAGTAGAGAACTGGAGTGGCAAAATTAGCCTGGCGGGAAAATGTTGCCCACGAGAGAACTGTCAAGTCTCACCAGAGCCTCATGTTTTGCTTGTTCCATTGGTTTTTTCATATTTCCTGTTATATAGACATTGTGAATGTAGTGTTTTATGGAAAAAATGACGGAGCTGCACTTACCGTGCTGGTAAAATGCTCGATATCTTAGATCTCCATGCCACCAGGTTGATGCAGCAGGTTCGTGTGCTAAGGGGGGATTTCATGCTCATGTGAATGGTTGTTTAAAGGTGTTGGTGGGTTATTAAATCTGGTGGCGTTTTTGCACGTACATATCATGCAGAGAAAGAAAAGAAAATTAGATGGCTGTATAACACTGACCGATGTTGCTGTGACAGGGAATTCCAGTGATTGCCAACAATTTTGGCCTGAAAGTGTCCTGTTCTCTGAATTCATGAACTTATTAATTTTTTGTTTCAACTTGTAATTGATTAGATAATGTAGAAATATAGTTCTGTAACGCTGATTGGGTTGCTGACATATTGCTGAAAATCACAATAAGCAATTTGTTATTGTAGAAATCATCTAAGTTTTAAAGCATTTACGTGTTGCATTTACATTAATTAGCTATATTGATGATATCAGGTTAGTTCTCAAAATGGAAAGCTAGTTTTATTTGTTAATTGAATTTCAGATGAAAATGTATTTACAGTGACCTCTTACATGCATTTTATGATTTAAGGTGAGTCTTGATTAATTTACGATACTTGCTTACGAATTGAAGAGGTTTAGGTAGGTATATACTTTAAGGACTCAATGAGAACAGCTTTTAAATGTATAGGGAATCATATCACTGGACCTCCTGCACTTTGTAGAGGAAATGTAGACCGATGAAATGTGACTTCAAAATCTTTTTATGATATAGATGTATGTGACATAAGAGTGGGTGATGTAGATGAAGGAAGGTGATTGTTTGATTAGCATAAATGTCCAGGGAAACACTTCAAGATATCAGTAGAACTTATGAAAACCTTGTATAACTTCATGTAAGGATCAAGATACACTTCTCTTTTTGTTGAAATATACTGCTAATATTGTTATATTCATCCAGCCACCTGTTGAAAACTATTTGCTTGAATTGGCTCCAAGTAGAGGGATGGGATTAGACACACATGCATTGCCCAGACTTTGCAGCAACTGAATAGAAATTATGAAATTGATATTTTCCAAATTATCAATATATGGAAATAATTTTGGCTGGTAGGGAAAGTTTGGTGAGGTTTTTATAGGTTCAGTTTGGTTTATACTATGTAATTATTTTTTATTTTTACTGCATTTTCCTGTGAAGTTTGCCAACCTCCCCCACTTTCGCCCTTACAGTATTATATTTGGATCTGTGTACATTAAAAGTATATTAAGTATATTAAGCTTTAGGAATGGTTGCTTGAATGAGTCGTAGGCCTATCAACAGCTAGAGTCATTAATGCCATCAGTATCAACCTTCATCCACCAACTAAGAAATCTTTAATGTTTTTAGGTGTTAGAATGATAATTCTAAGGTCATATATGCTCTCACTATGTATGTGGCCCAAGCTGTGAATGAATTAGATGCTTTATGTACATAATTTAATGTGATTACAGAACGACTTGTGGGGGACTGTTATATATTATTATCTTTTATACTGTATTATTATATCTTTAAAAATGTTACGTTAATTAATGTAAGAGTAGGTACTAGTTTTGCACTTCCAAATACATTTGTAGAAAATTAGCAGAACTTATGAAAACCTCACTGAAACTCCGTGTGTGTCAAAAGTTATCTTAATTCTCAGTCTTCTGATTGAAATATCCAGGTCAAACCCCTGATTGGGTATCATACAGATGGACCTGTATGCCAATAATCAGATGATGCACTTGTTAGTGGAAATGTGACCCCCAGTAGCAGATGAATTTAATGTTGGCATATTGCTACTATTGCATCAGCTACCAGTTGAGAGTTTTATATAGGATGAAAATTTTACAAAAGTTTCCCTAATTTTGCATTAACTCCACCTTTTCTCTAGTATGCATAACCTTACTGCTATTGTCTCTTTTAATATTGTATGATGAAATATCATAAACATTATTTATGCATTCTCTTGTCTCTGTACTTGCACTACAGAATATATCACTCTGTATCCAAAGCAGATTATGATGTGGCACCCAATGCCTTTTTAGATTGGAGTTAAGTGTTAGGATTCCACTGATATGCGTTTCTCTCACTTCCATAGGATGTTTCTATGGTGCCTCAGAGATAGAAATTTACCATGTATCATCAAAACTGCATGTCTGAAGCTTTTAAGAGTGAAAACATGTTTGTACTCATCTTTGTTAATATAAACAACTCAATAAAAGTTTAGAAGTTTGTTGGGGATGAGAGAGCTTGGGAAGTGAGTCAGTTGCTGTTCACTGATGATACAGCGCTGGTGGCTGATTCATGTGAGAAACTGCAGAAGCTGGTGACTGAGTTTGGTAAAGTGTGTGAAAGAAGAAAGTTAAGAGTAAATGTGAATAAGAGCAAGGTTATTAGGTACAGTAGGGTTGAGGGTCAAGTCAATTGGGAGGTGAGTTTGAATGGAGAAAAACTGGAGGAAGTGAAGTGTTTTAGATATCTGGGAGTGGATCTGGCAGCGAATGGAACCATGGAAGCGGAAGTGGATCATAGGGTGGGGGAGGGGGCAAAAATTCTGGGAGCCTTGAAGAATGTGTGGAAGTCGAGAACATTATCTCGGAAAGCAAAAATGAGTATGATTGAAGGAATAGTGGTTCCAACAATGTTGTATGGTTGCGAGGCGTGTGCTATGGATAGAGTTGTGCACAGGAGGATGGATGTGCTGGAAATGAGATGTTTGAGGACAATGTGTGGTGTGAGGTGGTTTGATCAAGTAAGTAACGTAAGGGTAAGAGAGATGTGTGGAAATAAAAAGAGCGTGGTTGAGAGAGCAGAAGAAGGGTGTTTTGAAATGGTTTGGGCACATGGAGAGAATGAGTGAGGAAAGATTGACCAAGAGGATATATGTGTTGGAGGTGGAGGGAACGAGGAGAAGAGGGAGACCAAATTGGAGGTGGAAAGATGGAGTGAAAAAGATTTTGTGTGATCGGGGCCTGAACATGCAGGAGGGTGAAAGGAGGGCAAGGAATAGAGTGAATTGGAGCGATGTGGTATACCGGGGTTGACGTGCTGTCAGTGGATTAAATCGGGGCATGTGAAGCGTCTAGGGTAAACCATGGAAAGCTGTGTAGGTATGTATATTTTGCGTGTGTGGACGTATGTATATACATGTGTATGGGGGGGGGGGTCATTTCTTTCGTCTGTTTCCTTGCGCTACCTCGCAAACGCGGGAGACAGCGACAAAGCAAAAAAAAAAAAAAAAAAAAAAAAGGTATTGAGTGTCATCAGTGTACAGAATTAAGGAGGGTAAAGAAACCATAAGAGATGGATTCACGTGAGTATAAAACTTCTTGCCTGTATTTTACAGTTTGATGATTATGAAGAGCATGAGGTCCTTTTAGATACCAGATCATCATTCCAGAGTCCCCTTGAAATAAATCATATCCTTTTGCAGATCTTTCTTTCTTCTTTTCTTTCCCTTCTTATTTAGAGATGTTTATTGAATGCAGTGATTGACAAGATTCTCATGCAAAACACTTATACTTGCATTTTGATTTTATAAATGTAAGATAGGGACTGTGTGAAGTATTTGTAGATAGCTATCCATCTTATTTGACACTATTGCAGCATGTGGGAATGCAGAGCGTGTGATGCCTGCATCATCAGCTGAGGTTATAGGGGTGGCGCTGCAGTCTGCATACCGACATAGAACGGTGGACACAGCCCCCTCTTCCTTACATAAGAAAAGGCACATAGAGGACCAACTTTTAGCATCTAGTAAACAGGTAAGATTGTTTTAATTCTGGTGTTGCATTATCTTTGTAGCTGTGTTCTAGAATCGTATGAGCTATTTAAGTGGTTCATATGACTTGTTTTTCAGTGCTTAAGTATTGTTAGAATATGCTGTCTGTTGGAGATATCTAGATATCACCTCTTTAGAAAGGATTAATGATATGAATATGCATGATGAAGAAGGAAAAAGAAGTTGATAATGGAATTAAGGTGATGGTAAAGTATAAGGATTTTGGCCATGGTTATGGGATTAAGTCTTGCAGCAGACCACTAGATAAGGTTATGGTTTTAATTCAGTGTAAGTAAAGTCTAAGTAGGAAGTAGATGGTTCTTACTTTTGATTTGTGTTGTCACATTTTACTTCATAGATGAGCACACTTATTCCATTTGCTACTTACATTTTTTCTGTTCTTCTTTAATTGTTGTAATTTTTTCAGTTGAATTACCAGGTATTCCTTAGATTAATTGATAATATTCTTTGTTTCTGTGAAATTATTTTCTCATTTGATAATAATCTTACCTTTTGTTAAGTAAAATACTGTATCTTCTCTGTCTCTTTCTATACATAATGTTAATCTTTTTGTCCAGTAAAATTTCATCACTCACACATTTTCAATGCAGGATTTTCAGTGGATTCTGAAAACATTCCTTGATAGTCAGGTGTAACATAATGGCTTTTTGACATACAATAAAAGCAACAATGATTGATAACTTTTTTTCAGAAGATTAAGGTCACTAGTTGTGCAGATGAAATGTTGTAGAGTAATTTTGTATAGATTACCATTTGTCTTGTAGGTGCTGCTGAACCATGTTGAGTATGACAGTGTGGGCACCCAACAGTCATTGGTGCTAAGCTCTTTGAAAACCAAATATGTGAACCTGACAGCCAGCGACACCACCACTCCTACCTCTCCGTCAGGTAGCATGGCCCATGCACAACATAAGCCATCCTTTGGTGTGAAAGAAGATCAGTTGGATGAGCCTCGTGTAGTCTTGTGGCCTCGGGACAAAGTCACTCTTGGGTGGAGGAAGACCTTCCCCCCTGGTGCAGGAATGGTCAATATGGGAAACACGTGCTACCTGAACTCCTCACTCCAGGTTAGTTTGAAATAAAGCTTAAAAACTGAGCTGTTTAAATGCATTTGGAGGGAAAGTGTGATGGATAGCTGGCAAAATTAATGGACCAGAATGTTGTAAGGATGAGTCAGTTTGGGAAAACTTGTTGCTTAAGCAGAAAGATTTTTAAGGAAAGTATATTCCTGGGCCGATATAAGATATAAGACTATTAAATGCTATCTGCTTTGGTATTTGGAGGCTTTCCTTGCTATAGCTTCATTAGTTTTTTTATGTTTGCCATTTTTTGTGTTGCAAGGTAGTGTCAGGAAGAAAAAGAATATCCTCATTTGCTCACATCCTCTCTTTAGCTGTCATTTTTGATGCACCAAAATTAGAACCTCCTATCCACAGCGAAGCATTACAGATATTTCTGTAGTTTCCTCTGCCTGTCTCATGTCCTAGTTCAGTACATTGACATCATGATGCTCCATATATTACGTCACTCCAATTCACTCCCAGCATCTTTCACATCCTTCTTTCTCTTCCTTGTTCTTTCCTTTTCTTCATGTCCTCCACTTCTGAAATGTATACTCAATTAATCATCCTCTCCTCACTCATCTTCTCTGATGACCACACCATTTTGGCACAACCTTTTCATCTCATTCAACCATATTCTTCTTACTTCCATGTTCTGCATTCAAGTTAAGTGATGAGGTTTATGTGCTAGCCATGCTTCAATGGCAGAATCTCACTGTATGTACTCATAAGTAGTTACACATGTCATTTTGTACGTGATCAACCCTCCTCATCTTAATTTGTTCTCAAGCATTTCATTTTAGTCACATCCACCCTCCTTTTTTTACCCCGATTCCTTGCATCCATATGCATCAAATACACATCATATTTGCCCTCCGACAGTGGCATCTCTTTGTAATCCATAGTCATTTTCACCCATATCAGACTTGGGCTCACTTCCATACACACACTCGCACAACTTCAGCAGAAGGAAGTTATTTTACTAGATTTGCTAATTTAAGGAAAGCTGCCTATTTTTACTGTGCATTAAAACAAACTTAATCCCTGGGGATAGGGGAGAAAGAATACTTCCCACGTATTCCTGCATGTAGTAGAAGGATACTAAAAGGGGGGAGAGCTGGGGGCTGGAAATCCTCCCCTCCAGTTTTTACTTTTGAAAAGAGGGAGCAGAGAAGGGGGCCAAGTGAGGATTTTCTCCTTAGAGCTCAGTCCTCTGTTCTTAATGCTACCTTGCTAATGTGGGAAATGGTGAATATGTATGAAAAAGAATGACTAACTTGGGGTGCTAAATTTCTGATGTCTTGCTTCAATATCATTTTAGACAAAATATTATTATGCAGGTCAAGATGACAGTAGTTGAGCTGCTCAAAATCACAGCAAAAAATTGGTGCCCTGTAGTAAGCCATTTGTAACTCAAAGAGGAAGTTATATGCTTTACAGAGTCCCACAACAGTTTGGTGGCACCTCAACTTCAGATTGCCATCCTTAGCTATAGTTTAGATATTCTTGTTCGGCTCTGTGTCCATAGAATGGAGAATTGTTCTTCAAGGAGTTGGGGGGAGGTAAATATGTTTTCTCGTGCTTTCTAGTATGCATTCTTGTGATAAACATAAGGTTTGTTCACTCCATTGCACCTGTAAAGCAGTTTCTGCAGGTTTGTGTACATTCTTTTGGTAAATTTGTGACGATTATAATGTACTAGTCTCTCATTATACAAATCACTGAATCCTGTTTTATGAGGGGATTATATACATGATAAAAAATTTCTCTATTCTAACTCTTATATAAGGACCATCCTCAAAGGAGCATTCCATCAGTATACCATATATTAAAACGTGATTTGTATCACCTGATTCAACAGCTGTTGCCATATAATGTGTAAATTAGGTAAGATTTAATGATTTGATGGTTCTTTTTGTATTGAAAACTAATGCTGGTAAGTATTGAGAGCATTTAGAGTGAAGAGTGTTTATGACTTTTTTGATGATCTTTGTGGTTTGGGAAGAGAATATGATGCCTGTCGAATGTGATATTTAGAGTATTTGGAGTTCTCCTGGGTGGTATTGGTTAATTTTTCAGGGTTAGGGAAGGGTGCACTTGAATTCATGTCTGTCTGGAAATAAGAGGATAATGTTGGATTTCTAAGGAGATACAGGAATTTTGTCGAATGAATTACAGATGCTCCTTCACTTATGATGGGGTTACTTTCCGATAAACTCATTGTAAGTTGAAAATATCATAATTCAAAAATACATTTCATACTGTACATCTAACCTACTGAACATCATATCTCAGCCTAACCTACCTTAAACATTCTCAGAACACTGTAACCTACAGTTAGACAAAATCATCTAACACAAGGCCTATTTTATGATAAGGTGTTGAATATTTATTTTTATTCTATTTTGCTTTGTCGCTGTCTCCCGCGTTTGCGAGGTAGCGCAAGGAAACAGACAAAAGAAATGGCCCAACCCACCCCCATACACATGTATATACATACACGTCCACACACGCAAATATACATACTTATACATCTCAATGTACACATATATATACACACACAGACACATACATATATACCCATGCACACAATTCACACTGTCTGCCTTTATTCATTCCCATCGCCACCTCGCCACACATGGAATACCATCCCCCTCCCCCCTCATGTGTGCGAGGTAGCGCTAGGAAAAGACAACAAAGCCCCATTCGTTCACACTCAGTCTCTATCTGTCATACAATAATGCCCGAAACCACAGCTCCCTTTCCACATCCAGGCCCCACACAACTTTCCATGGTTTACCCCAGACGCTTCACATGCCCTGATTCAATCCACTGACAGCACGTCCACCCCGGTATACCACATTGATCCAATTCACTCTATTCCTTGCCCGCCTTTCACCCTCCTGCATGTTCAGGCCCCGATCACTCAAAATCTTTTTCACTCCATCTTTCCACCTCCAATTTGGTCTCCCACTTCTCCTTGTTCCCTCCACCTCCGACACATATATCCTCTTGGTCAATCTTTCCTCACTCATTCTCTCCATGTGCCCAAACCACTTCAAAACATCCTCTTCTGCTCTCTCAACCACGCTCTTTTTATTTCCACACATCTCTCTCACCCTTACATTACTTACTCGATCAAACCACCTCACACCACACATTGTCCTCAAACGTCTCATTTCCAGCACATCCACCCTCCTGCGCACAACTCTATCCATAGCCCACGCCTCGCAACCATACAACATTGTTGGAACCACTGTTCCTTCAGACATACCCATTTTTGCTTTCCGAGATAATGTTCTCGACTTCCACGCATTCTTCAAGGCTCCCAGGATTTTCGCCCCCTCCCCCACCCTATGATTCACTTCCGCTTCCATGGTTCCATCCGCTGCCAGATCCACTCCCAGATATCTAAAACACTTTACTTCCTCCAGTTTTTCTCCATTCAAACTTACCTCCCAATTGACTTGACCCTCAACCCTACTGTACCTAATAACCTTGCTCTTATTCACATTTACTCTTAACTTTCTTCTTTCACACACTTTACCAAACTCAGTCACCAGCTTTTGCAGTTTCTCACATGAATCAGCCACCAGCGCTGTATCATCAGCGAACAACAACTGACTCACTTCCCAAGCTCTCTCATTCACAACAGACTGCATACTTGCCCCTCTTTCCAAAACTCTTGCATTCACCTCCCTAACAACCCCATCCATAAACAAATTAAACAACCATGGAGACATCACACACTCCTGCCGCAAACCTACTTTACTGAGAACCAATCACTTTCCTCTCTTGCTACACGTACACATGCCTTACATCCTCGATAAAAACTTTTCACTGCTTCTACCAACTTGCCTCCCACACCATATATTCTTAATACCTTCCACAGAGCATCTCTATCAACTCTGTCATATGCCTTCTCCAGATCCATAAATGCTACATACAAATCCATTTGCTTTTCTAAGTATTTCTCACATACATTCTTCAAAGCAAACACCTGATCCACACATCCTCTACCACTTCTGAAACCACACTGCTCTTCCCCAATCTGATGCTCTGTACATGCCTTCACCCTCTCAATCAATACCCTGCCATATAATTTACCGGGAATACTCAACAAACTTATACCTCTGTAATTTGAGCACTCACTCTTATCCCCTTTGCCTTTGTACAATGGCACTATGCACGCATTCCGCCAATCCTCAGGCACCTCACCATGAGTCATACATACATTAAATAACCTTACCAACCAGTCAACAATACAGTCACCCCCTTTTTTAATAAATTCCATTGCAATACCATCCAAACCTGCTGCCTTGCCGGCTGTCATTTTCCGCAAAGCTTTTACTACCTCTTTTCTGTTTACTAAATCATTTTCCCTAACCCTCTCACTTTGCACACCACCTCGACCAAAACACCCTATATCTGCCACTCTATCATCAAACACATTCAACAAACCTTCAAAAATACTCACTCCATCTCCTTCTCACATCACCACTACTTGTTATCACCTCCCCATTAGCGCCCTTCACTGAAGTTCCCATTTGCTCCCTTGTCTTACGCACTTTATTTACCTCCTTCCAGAACATCTTTTTATTCTCCCTAAAATTGAATGATACTCTCTCACCCCAACTCTCATTTGCCCTCTTTTTCACCTCTTGCACCTTTCTCTTGACCTCCTGTCTCTTTCTTTTATACATCTCTCTCTTCTCTTTCGCTAATAATCTTACTTCTTCATCCCACCACTCACTACCCTTTCTAATCAACCCACCTCCCACGCTTCTCATACCACAAGCATCTTTTGCGCAATCCATCACTGATTCCCTAAATACATCCCATTCCTCCCCCACTCCCCTTACTTCCATTGTTCTCACCTTTTTCCATTCTGTACTCAGTCTCTCCTGGTACTTCCTCACACAAGTCTCCTTCCCACTTACTCTCACCACCCTCTTCACCGCAACATTCACTCTTCTTTTTTGAAAACCCATACAAATCATCACCTTATCCTCCACAAGATAATGATCAGAAATTGTTGAATATCTCAAGTAATTTATTGAATACTGTACTGAAACAAAAGCAGAATAGTTGTATGGGTACTCACCATTAACGTGCACAGCTGAAAGCACACTGGACATGAAGAATGTTTGAAGCATGTACACTAACATTAGTTGCTTTTGATGAGGGAGGATACTAAATCAACAGGGTCATGAATTTCTCTCTCTTCTGAGGAGGCTTGAGAGTAGCTGGTGGAAGGCATCTGTGATCACATGGCTGACTGGAAGCTGTGGCTCGCTGGCGCTGCACAGCATCACAAGAGAGTAACTTACTGCATATCAGTATCCCAGGGAAAGATCAAAATTCAAAAATTTGAAGTATAGTTTCTACTGAATGCATATCACTGTCACACCATTGTAACGTAAAAAAATTGTAAGTTGAACCATCGGAAGAGGGGGAGCATCTGTATTGTTCTAATTGCATAATGTTCTTCATATTTGTTGTTGCTTGAGGAGTGTCATGGACCTGTAATGATCATATGGTTGTCTGTATATAAGAGGACTTTCTTGCTGTAATCTACAGGTAATAACAGAAGGTCTTGCAAGTGGAAATGATGCTCATGTACCTTCTGTAGAAGAGGAAGAGGTGGGCATGAAATTTTGACTTCCTTGACAATGGCATTATTAAGTTCATATGTATGAATGGTAGGCTTCTGTTGATAGATATTTGAGAAACACCCCTTTGTATTTCTAATATATTCAGTAGTTAGGACAACTGAAAATTCTGAGAGGAAAATCACAAGGATGTACTTCATCCCACGTTCCCATTGTTTATCATTAGTAAACTCCCTTCCTAGCGACTTTGTTATAATGTATACTCCAGCTTCATTTTCATTTGACGGTATTTGTGAATGAGGTTGAAAATTAAAGGGCAAGTATGTCAAATGTGAAAGTGAGGATACTTCTTGATCTGAGGAGGATTATAAAGGGTAAGAAGGTTTATTAATGTCTTTGTTTTGAAAGATTTCTTCATTTTTTATTATAGTTTGAAGTATTACTAAAGTATGCAAGGACAAAGTAAGGGGTTGATAAAGGCAGCATAGCATGTTTTGTAGGAGGAGAATGTGGTGTAAGATTAGTAGATAGTGAAAGTGAAAAAATGTGGCTGTAATAAATCTTGGAATAGATAAAAGGGTCACTTGAAAATTAGGCATGAATATTATGTAGGCACATAAGGTAGAAGCAGTTTGTAGGAACATAGGTAGGAGCTTCTGTAAACTGCGCTAGAGTTGCTCTCTGCTCGTGGCCTGTTAAGGGTGAGGCATGAAAGCTAAGAGGCAGTGCTGGAGTTCAACAGTTATGGAGACTCTTTTGCCATGGCCACTCCCTCTGGCCACCCCCTGAGGGAGTTCCCAAAGGGAACAGGCATCAGAGATATAGATAGATAGATATTCACTTGAAAGGTAAAAAAATTGATATGTATTGCATTATGACCCTGTGAAAAGGAAGGGTGCCAAATTGATGAAGAAAGGTTTAGATTTTTTTGAGGTGGAAGAAGTAAGATAAGATTTAGTGAGTGCATTGAGAGGCTGTTAGTATGGAAGAATGTTTGAAGTTACACAGTGGACAAGGTTACATATGGGAGACTAACCGATTTTGTTTCATTCTCTTAGGCTCTTTTCCACATCCCGGCCATGGCAAATTGGCTTATAGAAGACCTCTCAAGCCACACTACTCGATGTGAAAATATTTCAGGAAATGCCTCGTATTGCTCCGTTTGTGCAATGATGAGGACTTTTCGCTCCACTCTTGATCGTTCAAACACTGTCATCAAGCCATCACTTATTCAACACAAACTAAAAAGTGAGTATTGTTTTCTTACTCATGTGGCTGTCTGTCTGTCTGTTATTTTGAGCATTCATTATTATGTTTATGTCTTTTAATTATTATATTCAGTACCACTTGCAGATATCATGTAAGCCTGCATCTGAAGACACTGTCCTAATAGTAGCTACTTTCTAGTTTGCACAGAACTAAAAATCTCTTCAGGACTTCCTAATGTTGCCACATTTGTAGAATACGTTCTTTGTTTAATTTTTCTCAAAACATACTTTAATGATTAGAAAAAAGACAAATTGTAATCACTTTTCTGAAAGTGTGCAGTATGAAATAGACTGATTTTCCATTTCTTTTCATTTAAGTGGTAGTTTACACTTTCTCTTTTCATTTCAAGTTGTACTTTTTTTTTATATGCATTGAGAAACGCATTTAAGTGCTGTTTCTTAATTTGACTGGGAAAAGCTTTTGTTTTTTAAATCTGTATTTCTTTTATTCTCTCAAGTACCTACCTACCTACCTACCCATGAGTGACTAAGATGATATTTTGCTGAAATGCAGGTCTTGGAGATAGTGCTTACAATATATTTTGCCTGATGAACAGTATGGTGAATCCACTGATTAAGCCATGTGATGAGCTGTATGATAATAAAATTTTCACCCACCATTAGAGACAGAAAACTATTGATGAGAATGTTTAATGAATATATCAGTAACAAAATTGAATTTTGCTTTGTTGTATGGTTACCAACCAAATATACAAAAACCAATAAATTAAAGAATTCACTAGTGCTCCCCAAATAGAATAAAGAAGTTGGAATGCAGGAACTATCATGATGGACTGAAAATCAATTAACTTTAGAGCCTGAAAAGAAGAGAGATAGTAATCAGTGTTTGGCAACAAATTTAAGGGAGGAAGGACAATAATGATGGCTGAAAGCCTTTGAGCAAGCAAGAATTTAGGGTTTGATTATTAAGTGTAAAAGTACTGACCAAGAAATACTTAAAATATTTTTTTTATACCTGTACATCTACTGTGCCAACAAGCTAATGCCAGTTACAGAGAAGGAAAAGCCTTATTCGCACACAGCTATTCTCTATGTCTTGTATAATGCACCAAAACCACAGACCTTTCTCTAGTTCCCTCCGACTGCTTCGTATGCATTGGTTTGGTCCAATGACAGGACGTCGCCCGCTGTACATAGCATCACTCTAATTCACTCTGTATCTCATGCTCTCCTTTCACCTTTCTGCATTTTCAGTTCCCCAAGTACTCAGAATTTTTTCACTCCATCCATTCATCTCCAGTTTGGTCTTCTTTTCCAATCTATTTTTTTATGCCCTTTCCCACCTCAGTGAGGTAACATCAAGAACATATGACTGAGCCTTAGAGGAGAAAATCCTCCCATGGCCCCCTTCTCTATTCCTTTTAGTCACCTTCTACGACACAAGTAAGTAATAAAAAAAAAAGGTTAAGAGAGATGTGTGGAAATATAAAGTGTGGTTAAGAGAGCAGAAGAGGGTGTGTTGAAATGGTTTGGACATATGGAGAGAATGAGCAAGGAAAGATTGACAGAGGATATATATGTCAGAGGTGAAGGGAACAAGGAGAAGCAGGAGACCAAATTGGAGGTGGAAGATGGAGTGGAAAAGATTTTGAATGCTCGGGGCCTGAACATACAGGAGGGTGAGAGGCATACCCCCTCATCCACCCTGTGACTCACTTCTGATTCCATGGCTTCATTTGCTACCATATCCACTCCCAGGTATCTGGAACACTTCACTTCCTCCAAATTTTCTCCATTTAAACTTTCACCCAAGAGACCTATCCCTTTGCAGTGCTAAACTTGATGACTTTGTTTTTGCTCACATTTGCTTTTATGTTGATTATTTTGTCTTCAGCTTAGTTAAAGGAGAAGCTGGATAGCATGATGGACTGCTTTGGTGCTATTTGTGAAGTAAGATGAATTTGAATAAAAGTAGGGCTCTTGCTTATGAAAGTGTTCGGGCATCCCAGAGTAGTATCAGTCTACATGGTGTAAAACCAGATGTTATGGATGAATTTAAGTATTTAGAAGTAAAGTTCAGCAAGAATGTTAGTGATAAAGATGAAAGTAAGAGCAGATTCATGCAAAGAAGAAATTTGGAGATGCACTGAAAGCTGTTGTGGATGATAAAGATTAAAGTGTAGAGTGTGCAAGAAAATTTTTCCATCTCCGATGAATAGATGTGAAACCCAACTTTTTTTTTTTTTTTTTTTTTCTTTTATACTTTGTCGCTGTCTCCCGCGTTTGCGAGGTAGCGCAAGGTAACAGACGAAAGAAATGCCCCCCCCCCCCATACACATGTATATACATACGTCCACACACGCAAATATACATACCTACACAGCTTTCCATGGTTTACCCCAGACGCTTCACATGCCTTGATTCAATCCACTGACAGCACGTCAACCCCGGTATACCACATCGCTCCAATTCACTCTATTCCTTGCCCTCCTTTCACCCTCCTGCATGTTCAGGCCCCGATCACACAAAATCTTTTTCACTCCATCTTTCCACCTCCAATTTGGTCTCCCTCTTCTCCTTGCTCCCTCCACCTCCGACACATATATCCTCTTGGTCAATCTTTCCTCCCTCATCCTCTCCATGTGCCCAAACCACTTCAAAACACCCTCTTCTGCTCTCTCAACCACGCTCTTTTTATTTCCACACATCTCTCTTACCCTTACGTTACTCACTCGATCAAACCACCTCACACCACACATTGTCCTCAAACATCTCATTTCCAGCACATCCATCCTCCTGCGCACAACTCTATCCATAGCCCTACGCCTCGCAACCATACAACATTGTTGGAACCACTATTCCTTCAAACATACCCATTTTTGCTTTCCGAGATAATGTTCTCGACTTCCACACATTCTTCAAGGCCCCCAGAATTTTCGCCCCCTCCCCCACCCTATGATCCACTTCCGCTTCCATGGTTCCATCCGCTGCCAGATCCACTCCCAGATATCTAAAACACTTCACTTCCTCCAGTTTTTCTCCATTCAAACTCACCTCCCGATTGACTTGACCCTCAACCCTACTGTACCTAATAACCTTGCTCTTATTCACATTTACTCTTAACTTTCTTCTTCCACACACTTTACCAAACTCAGTCACCAGCTTCTGCAGTTTCTCACATGAATCAGCCACCAGCGCTGTATCATCAGCGAACAACAACTGACTCACTTCCCAAGCTCTCTCATCCCCAACAGACTTCATACTTGCCCCTCTTTCCAGGACTCTTGCATTTACCTCCCTAACAACCCCATCCATAAACAAATTAAACAACCATGGAGACATCACACACCCCTGCCGCAAACCTACATTCACTGAGAACCAATCACTTTCCTCTCTTCCTACACGTACACATGCCTTACATCCTCGATGAAAACTTTTCACTGCTTCTAACAACTTTCCTCCCACACCATATATTCTTAATACCTTCCACAGGGCATCTCTATCAACTCTATCATATGCCTTCTCCAGATCCATAAATGCTACATACAAATCCATTTGCTTTTCTAAGTATTTCTCACATACATTCTTCAAAGCAAACACCTGATCCACACATCCTCTACCACTTCTGAAACCACACTGCTCTTCCCCAATCTGATGCTCTGTACATGCCTTCACCCTCTCAATCAATACCCTCCCATATAATTTACCAGGAATACTCAACAAACTTATACCTCTGTAATTTGAGCACTGACTCTTATCCCCTTTGCCTTTGTACAATGGCACTATGCACGCATTCCGCCAATCCTCAGGCACCTCACCATGAGTCATACATACATTAAATAACCTTACCAACCAGTCAACAATACAGTCACCCCCTTTTTTAATAAATTCCACTGCAATACCATCCAAACCATGCAATACCATGCTGCCTTGCCGGCTTTCATCTTCCGCAAAGCTTTCACTACCTCTTCTCTGTTTACCAAATCATTTTCCCTAACCCTCTCACTTTGCACACCACCTCGACCAAAACACCCTATATCTGCCACTCTATCATCAAACACATTCAACAAACCTTCAAAATACTCACTCCATCTCCTTCTCACATCACCGCTACTTGTTATCACCTCCCCATTTGCGCCCTTCACTGAAGTTCCCATTTGCTCCCTTGTCTTACGCACTTTATTTACCTCCTTCCAGAACATCTTTTTATTCTCCCTAAAATTTAATGATACTCTCTCACCCCAACTCTCATTTGCCCTTTTTTTCACCTCTTGCACCTTTCTCTTGACCTCCTGTCTCTTTCTTTTATACATCTCCCACTCATTTGCATTTTTTCCCTGCAAAAATTGTCCAAATGCCTCTCTCTTCTCTTTCACTAATACTCTTACTTCTTCATCCCACCACTCACTACCCTTTCTAATCAACCCACCTCCCACTCTTCTCATGCCACAAGCATCTTTTGCACAATCCATCACTGATTCCCTAAATACATCCCATCCCTCCCCCACTCCCCTTGCTTCCATTGTTCTCACCTTTTTCCATTCTGTACTCAGTCTCTTCTGGTACTTCCTCACACAGGTCTCCTTCTCAAGCTCACTTACTCTCACCACCCTCTTCACCCCAACATTCACTCTTCTTTTCTGAAAACCCATACAAATCTTCACCTTAGCCTCCACAAGATAATGATCAGACATCCCTCCAGTTGCACCTCTCAGCACATTAACATCCAAAAGTCTCTCTTTCGCACGCCTGTCAATTAACACGTAATCCAATAACGCTCTCTGGCCATCTCTCCTACTTACATAAGTATACTTATGTATATCTCGCTTTTTAAACCAGGTATTCCCAATCATCAGTCCTTTTTCAGCACATAAATCTACAAGCTCTTCACCATTTCCATTTACAACACTGAACACCCCATGTATACCAATTATTCCCTCAACTGCCACATTACTCACCTGTGCATTCAAATCACCCATCACTATAACCCGGTCTCGTGCATCAAAACCACTAACACACTCATTCAGCTGCTCCCAAAACACTTGCCTCTCTTGATCTTTCTTCTCATGCCCAGGTGCATATGCACCAATAATCACCCACCTCTCTCCATCAACTTTCAGTTTTACCCATATTAATCGAGAATTTACTTTCTTACACTCTATCACATACTCCAACTTTTTATAGGTTAGGATAATTGTAAATGATGAGAGCAGTAGAGATGGGTCACTTGAGTTTTTTTTCATACATATTCACTGTTTCCTGCATCAGTGAGGTAGCCTTTAGAACAGAGGACTGAGTCTAAGAGGGAGAATCCTCTCTTGGCCCCCTTCTCTGTTACTGCTTTTGGAAAAGTAAAAACTGGAGGGGAGGATTTCCAGCCTCCTGCTCCTTCCCCTTTTAGTTGCCTTTTACGATATGCAGGGAATATGAGGGAAGCATTCTTTCTCCCCTATTTCCAGAGATGAGCTTGACTTATATATTTAAAATTAGGAGGGTAGATAGGGTGAAGAATGAAGATACAAGAGACTGTGTCTTGAAGAAATTATTATAAAGGCATATTGATAAATTCTTTTGGGATGGAACAGTGATGTTCAATGTATGGCAGATGGTAAGTTAGTCAAGTGGTATATAGTAATACAGCCAAAGGTATAAGGAAAACATGTAGAGTGCAAATGTGGATAGATGATGTGAGAAAGTTTATTAGGGCTTTGGGTATTTCAGATGAAATTGTAAGAGGAATGAGTGATACGCTTCATTGAAAACATTTTGTTTATTGAGGTAGTGTGAGTAGAGATGCTGTTGTTATTTAGAAAGTCATTGGTGTATACAGAGTAAAAAAAAAAGTAAGAAGCACTGTCTGGGGGCAAAAGCTTTGCCACACTCAAAATAGGTTGAGGATGTGTATAACTCATAAGAGAATCTGTGTAAGCATGATCTATATATTTTTTTTAAGTTCTTTATGAGCTGTGATTTGCTTGTCTTCAGAAGACAGTTGGTTGTTGTAATGGATAATTTGTTAGATTGCACAGGTTTTCCATGTTAAGGTCTAGCTACCTTGACAGAACAGGACTGTCAGGGAAGTCTAGCTACCTTGACAGAACAGGAGTGTCAGAGAAGTCTAGCTGCCTTGATAGAACAGGACAGTCAGGGAAGTATCCTTTAATATTTTTCTGTGTAGGTCTAGAAATATGGCTTTTCATCCTAAATTAATTTGTTGATTGCTTGTTATGTCTTCTTTTCTTACTCATTTATCTTACTTGTAAATTTTGCGTGGTCATTTTTCACATACTGTATTCTTTACTCTTTATTACACTTCCAGGATAGCATCTATATATTCAGTATACTATAATAGTGCTGCTTTATCAGGTATAGGAAAGACACTTATGTATGGACGACAAGAAGATGCCCATGAGTTTATCAAGTTGCTTTTGGACCACATGGAAAAATCATACTTAACATTCAGGAGAGCCACTAAGCTTGATCATCGGTCGAAGGAGACCACACCCCTGAATCAGATATTTGGAGGTTATATAAGACAACAGGGTAAGTATTACTAATTCTTCCATGTTGTTTTTAGGTTTTGTGCAGCAACTGGCAGTACAGTATCAGAAAATGAATGTATCATTCATATATTTTCTGTAATACAGTATCCTAATGATGTGTGTAGTGATGTGCCTTTGGATTGAATTACACTTTATTGCACTTGCACTGAGTAATTTGATGTTCCTTAAGCTCTTAATTGACTTTTTTTTAGAGCTCTTTGCTGCACAGCCGTTTAATATTTTGCTGACCACAGATGCCACTGTTTGGATTTTGTGTGGATGTTTTTTTTATTAGGTGATGCAACAGTGAGTTTGATAGAATGAAAAGTTTTTCTCCCCTGAATAGATATTGACAGGTAAACTGAGAGCCTCTGCATGCCTTCTGTAAACTTTTGTTATGCAACAACTCCCTTTAAATTGATGTTTTTATTTGTCACCATGTATGGGTCTAGGAAATTAACACCTGTTAGGTTGGATTATTTTCATCAGAGTGAGGAGGAACTTTGTAATTAGTATGAAAGGTTATTGGATTAACATAACCGTTGTATTGTAAGACACTGCTTTGAGACTTGCCATGGTTAATTTTGGACTTACAGAAGGTTGATTATAACAGGCCAAAAGATGCTATCACAAGGCCAGTGCAGTACATGACAGCTGGGTTCCACAAATACTTATGAGTAGAGAGTTGTGCTTACTGAGGTGCTTAGGCCTCAGTCTTCTGATCCTCAAGATAGAAAAGGTATCAGTACTTCATGATATTGTTACACAGTGTTTTTCAGCAAAACAGCTAAATCATGGATAGGACCAATTCCTTAAACTTGGTGCTAGGCAAGCAGCAGCACTTACCAGCTTGATTTGATAGCCTCAGTTGTAAGCTCAACACTTATTGTAGTTATTGCTAAACTTTTACAAGGCAGTGATTTTTCTAGTGATGTTACTATTCTGATTTGCACACGTGGCTTATTGCTGTCATGTATAGCAGTGAATGTTGTGTTTGGGAGTGTTCGGGTAACAAAGATGAGGCTTTTCTAATTTTTACATTCAAGTTTCTTGCTGCTCTGCTCTCATTTTCACATTTATTTTCTTTTATCCTTTGCTTATGTAATTTCATATTTTACTTGGAGCCAGTCACCTGAGTATGTACTTTTTGATTAGATTTATTGACTAGGAGGGGAGATTTACCTAAATTGTATCTTTATGAAAGGTAGGTGACCCAGGTATCTTTTCCATTAGGAAATATCCTTTTCAAGATAAGTATAAACCTTTCTTTACCTGTTGGTGGGTAAGTTCTTCTATGTTCAACCATACCTCCTCTTTCGATTTGATGCTGCCATCCTAAGAACGTATTACTTGTGATCCTCAAATATTAGCTGTCTTTTGCTTATGAAACCCCTTCAAGTGACATCACCATATGAGACAAGGTGGTTGTTGAGAATGGTGTCACAGTTTATAATTTTTTCATTCATTCACCATATCCCATGTTAGTGAGGTAGTGCCAGGAACAGGTAAAGAAATGGCCTAATTTTCTCACCTCCACCCACTATCTGTCTTTTATGATGCAGCAAAACCAGAATTCTGTATCCCTTACCAGACCTCACTGATGTGTCCATTGTTTTCCCCAGCTGCTTCACATGCTCTGGTTCAGCCCATTTTATGGAACAACTTAGCCTGGTCATTATCATGCTGCCTGACAAGTCCACTCCATCACTCCGACTCACTGAAAACCATTCCATCATCACTCGATCGTGCTCAGTACTCCTGCCATCTTTCATAGTTTTTCTAATCGTCATTTGCTTCTTGGAATTGCTGTGTGCATAGAATTTCAACATTTTCTCCCTTTGCTTCTTTACATCATAAACAGTTGATGAACCAATACTGTAGTTGTCATACAGCTTACGCATCAAAACACCACAGTCCATTTTTTCAACAGTTCTACTTTATCTTGGATTGCTATGGACTGGTGTTTAAATTTGACTCCACAACTGAAACTCTCATATGTCTTAGAAGCCATAGCTAGGGTTAAATTTAAGCAAAATAAGCTAAGAATCTCACAGAATTGCAGTGTTACCACCAACAAATGCAGTGTAAAGAATGTAAATAAGCGTGCCCTACACACAATGCCATCTGTGGCCTCCCAGTAAACTAGTCTGGTGGCCGGGGTAATTTCAAGTTCCCTCATGAAATTTTGTCTGGACTAAATGAGGTGCCGAACCATCATTTGCCGGAAATTCGGTGGTTTACCTGTAGTATGTTTAAGGAAAGGAATCTAGATGTTTTGGTGCCGAGTGAAACAAAACTGAAGATTAAGAGGGAAGAATGGTTTGGAGGAGGTTGGGTATGTTGGAAGTGAAATGTTTGAGGGCAGTGTGTGGTGTGAGGTAATTTGATTGAGTAAGTGGTAAAAGGGTATTAATAAGAGTGTGGTAGAGAGAGAGTTGAAGATGGTATGCTGAAAGGGCTTGGACATATGGAAAGAATGAGTGAGGAGAGGTTAACAAAGAGGATTTATGTGTCAGAATGGGAGGGAACAAGGATAAGGATGTTACGAAATTGGAGATGGAGAATGGAGTAAAAGTGATTTTGAGTGATTGGGGCGTGAACATGCAGGAGGGTGAAAGGCATGCACAGGATAGAGTGAATTGGAATAATTTGGTGTACAGTGGACAATGTGATATCAGTGGCCAGAACCAGGGCATGTGAAACAGCTGAGGGAAACCATGGAAAGGTCTGTAGGGCCTGGTTGTGGATAGAGGCTGTGATTTATGTGTATTACACATGACAGCTACAGAAGAGATGAGTGAATTCAGCTTTTCTTCATCTATTCCTGGTAATACACCATAAAAACAGGAAATGGTGATCAAGTATGAAAAATATTTCTAAAGCCTTATTGCCATAGAAAAAGCATGGGGCAAGGAAAAGAAAGAAAAATCTAAATGAACAGCTGAAAATAGAAATAAGAAAAATAGCATTGCATAAAGAAAGGAGAGAAGAGCTTGATGTAAAAATCAGGAATGTTGACATGGAAGTGTATACGTGAAAAGGAAACTTACATACTGCTGTATTATTTCGTGATTATCAGTACAAAGAGAAATAAACGATTTATGAAGAATCCTGGAACACTTCACAAGGAAATCGGGGGAATGGATCATTTGAATCATCATGAGAGATTAAGTCTGCAGTATTACCTTGGAACACCCCAAGGGAAAATTTACAACACCTTATTGCATAAGACAAAAAAATTTTCAGTGTATTGCCAATTGAAATCTACAGAAGCATTCAAAAGTTGCCTTGATAAATGGTTAAAAACATATAACATATGGCTGACCGCTGTGACCACTCTCCTAATATTCTGGATTTGTTTTTCACCAATAGTTTATCTCACTGTAAATACACAATCTCCCCTTAATTGGTTTTTCTGATCATAGTCTCATAAATGTATTGATTCTAATAGCACTTCCCCCTCCAGCAACCCAATTTCTACCCATCTCTCTATCTAAATCTCCTCACAATTCTTGTCTCTCCTTTGATGGTTCTGTAATTCCACCTCTTGACTCACTGAACATCCTTGGTATTACTGTATCATCTATTTATTTTCAGAAACCCCATATTACAGGAGCAGCTAAGTCTGCCTCGAAGAAACTGGGTGTTCTACTAGATATCAAAACTTCTCTTCTAAACAGTTGCTCTTTTTATACTTTTTTTTTTTTTTTTTTTCATTCTTTGTCGCTGTCTCCCGCGTTTGCGAGGTAGCGCAAAGAAACAGACGAAAGAAATGGCCCAACCCCCCCCCCATACACATGTACATACGTCCACACACGCAAATATACATACCTACACAGCCTTCCATGGTTTACCCCAGACGCTTCACATGCCTTGATTCAATCCACTGACAGCACGTCAACCCCTGTATACCACATCGCTCCAATTCACTCTATTCCTTGCCCTCCTTTCACCCTCTTGCATGTTCAGGCCCCAATCACACAAAATCTTTTTCACTCCATCTTTCCACCTCCAATTTGGTCTCCCTCTTCTCCTCGTTCCCTCCACCTCCGACACATATATCCTCTTGGTCAATCTTTCCTCACTCATTCTCTCCATGTGCCCAAACCATTTCAAAACACCCTCTTCTGCTCTCTCAACCACGCTCTTTTTATTTCCACACATCTCTCTTACCCTTACGTTACTTACTCGATCAAACCACCTCACACCACACATTGTCCTCAAACATCTCATTTCCAGCACATCCATCCTCCTGCGCACATCTCTATCCATAGCCCACGCCTCGCAACCATACAACATTGTTGGAACCACTATTCCTTCAAACATACCCATTTTTGCTTTCCGAGATAATGTTCTCGACTTCCACACATTTTTCAAGGCTCCCAAAATTTTCGCCCCCTCCCCCACCCTATGATCCACTTCCGCTTCCATGGTTCCATCCGCTGACAGATCCACTCCCAGATATCTAAAACACTTCACTTCCTCCAGTTTTTCTCCATTCAAACTCACCTCCCAATTGACTTGACCCTCAACCCTACTGTACCTAATAACCTTGCTCTTATTCACATTTACTCTTAACTTTCTTCTTCCACACACTTTACCAAACTCAGTCACCAGCTTCTGCAGTTTCTCACATGAATCAGCCACCAGCGCTGTATCATCAGCGAACAACAACTGACTCACTTCCCAAGCTCTCTCATCCCCAACAGACTTCATACTTGCCCCTCTTTCCAGGACTCTTGCATTTACCTCCCTAACAACCCCATCCATAAACAAATTAAACAACCATGGAGACATCACACACCCCTGCCGCAAACCTACATTCACTGAGAACCAATCACTTTCCTCTCTTCCTACACGTACACATGCCTTACATCCTCGATAAAAACTTTTCACTGCTTCTAACAACTTGCCTCCCACACCATATATTCTTAATACCTTCCACAGAGCATCTCTATCAACTCTATCATATGCCTTCTCCAGATCCATAAATGCTACATACAAATCCATTTGCTTTTCTAAGTATTTCTCACATACATTCTTCAAAGCAAACACCTGATCCACACATCCTCTACCACTTCTGAAACCGCACTGCTCTTCCCCAATCTGATGCTCTGTACATGCCTTCACCCTCTCAATCAATACCCTCCCATATAATTTACCAGGAATACTCAACAAACTTATACCTCTGTAATTTGAGCACTCACTCTTATCCCCTTTGCCTTTGTACAATGGCACTATGTACGCATTCCGCCAATCCTCAGGCACCTCACCATGAGTCATACATACATTAAGTAACCTTACCAACCAGTCAACAATACAGTCACCCCCCTTTTTAATAAATTCCACTGCAATACCATCCAAACCTGCTGCCTTGCCGGCTTTCATCTTCCGCAAAGCTTTTACTACCTCTTCTCTGTTTACCAAATCATTTTCCCTAACCCTCTCACTTTGCACACCACCTCGACCAAAACACCCTATATCTGTCACTCTGTCATCAGACACATTCAACAAACCTTCAAAATACTCATTCCATCTCCTTCTCACATCACCGCTACATGTTATCACCTCCCCATTTACGCCCTTCACTGAAGTTCCCATTTGCTCCCTTGTCTTACGCACCCTATTTACCTCCTTCCAGAACATCTTTTTATTCTCCCTAAAATTTACTGATAGTCTCTCACCCCAACTCTCATTTGCCCTTTTTTTCACCTCTTGCACCTTTCTCTTGACCTCCTGTCTCTTTCTTTTATACTTCTCCCACTCAATTGCATTTTTTCCCTGCACAAATCGTCCAAATGCCTCTCTCTTCTCTTTCACTAATACTCTTACTTCTTCATCCCACCACTCACTACCCTTTCTAAACAGCCCACCTCCCACTCTTCTCATGCCACAAGCATCTTTTGCGCAATCCATCACTGATTCCCTAAATACATCCCATTCCTCCCCCACTCCCCTTACTTCCATTGTTCTCACCTTTTTCCATTCTGTACACAGTCTCTCCTGGTACTTTTATACAAGGGATTAATTTGGCCTTGTATGGAATACTGCATTCACATTTGGGTTGGTTCTAGCTTTGTATCCTTACTTGACAGAATTGAGTCAAAAGCAGTCCAACTTAAAAATTGTCCCAGGCTAAATTCCAAATTTTACCCCCTTGCCTTATGCCACAATGTTGGTTCACTTTCCCTCTTCTATAGATATCACTTTGGTTTTTGCTCATGAGAGCTGGCTGCTTGTGTGTCCCCACTACTAGCTAGACCACACAGTGCTTGGCAAGCTGCTGTGTCATGTGATTATTTTGGCTGTCAGCAACTTAAGGATGGACCCTTTTGATACGTGCTTCTTTATCTACAGGTTGAAGCTTTGGAACTTTCTACCCTTTCATGTTTTTCCCTGTGAGTATGACATGACACATTTCAAGAGACAGATCTTTCACTTTCTCAAAAATCCATAGATAATTTCCCTAGTCTTTTCTTTTTATATTTCATTATTCTCTATATTTCAATTAAGGCCTAACCATGATGTGGACTTTTGTCTGTGACTGGAGCCTTCGACATAAAAAGAATCTAGATGAGTCTAGGATTTTTACTTATACAATTTACATGGTAGCTAAGAAAAAGTTTATTGTAATTTAAGCAGTATATGCATTGACTTCTACTCATTATCCCAGCCTGATTGTAGAAACTCATTATAGTTGCCCTTTGATGGGCATTGTATTATATCTATCTATATCTGTTATGCCCATTCCCTCCGGTATATCCCTCAAGGGAGTGGCCATGGCAAAAGAGTCTCCATAATGGGTGAACTCCATTTCAGCTTTTTAGCCTTTAGTTCCTTGCCCTAAATTGGCCAGTGGCAGAGGGAAACTCTAGTGCAGTGTTCCACAGCCTTCTACCTAATGTTCCCACTAACTACTACTATCTAATGTGTCTACCTGTTAATGCTCCTGCCTAATGTTCCAGTTTGCTACTTCTACCTGGTGCTTCAGCCTAATGTTCCTACCAACTTTTTCTACCTAATGCTCCTGCCTAATGTTCATACCTACTACTTCTATCTGTTGCTCCTAACTCTCTCTAATTCTCAAATTCATTTGAATTTGCACATTTGGTGTAGAATATCTTCTCCATATATCAGTGTCACTTTAACTTAATGTTCATTTTTGATATATTACTCCTTGATTATGCAATCTTACTCTTGATTCTGGTCACAGCATATTTCAAAGTGAAATATTTACAATTTGCTACATTTATTTATACTGTTTATCATTTATGTAAAGGTAGCATGTGGAGATTATTTCCAAACAAGTGTTACCCGACTTTGCCTGCTGTGAGTGAAAAGTCACCTTTGGGGAGGCTGTACCATTGGGAGTGCAGTCTTGTCAAAGAACTTCCCACTCCAAAGTAGTTTATATTTCCCTTGTATTGGAATTAATCCAGCTTGGGTTGTAGGAGCCTTTAAAAAGGTTGTGGGTCACACCAGTGCACTTTCATAGAAATTAGTCCAGCAGTAATTATTAAAAAATTTCCAAAACACCAGAAAGTTGTACATGCAAGATGCAATCCTAAGCATATTAGTAAATCTTCATCTCCAGAAGTTAGTATTGTCAGACATTCAAATGGAATACTCTAAACATTCTTAAAGAATTTAGCATATTTTGCTTCTTCTCATTAAAGTAAATCATATGCCAACTTTTGGCAGTTGTGAATAAGAGTGTTTGTGAATAAATGAAGACTGGATCAGCAGCGATACCACCCAGGTAACAGAGTGGGGTAAGTGGATTTACATTGGCATGAAAAAATACAAAAAGGGGAACTATGATTGTTTGTATGACACTGTAGATTATTAGATTGAGCTATTATAAAGCATCAAGAGATTCATGTTTTTCTTTGTTTTACATATTTGATACTTCCAAATGCCTGTTTTTGTTTAGTTTGTTTTCTGAAGCACACGTTTCATCTGTGTGTATATTTTTTCTTTTCCATTTTAGTAGCTGGGATGGCATGGGCAGAAACATGCCCTGATTACAGTAATTTCTGATGAAAGAAGAATAGAGCGGTGGAATGAAAAAGATTAATTACAGCACTTCAGGTGTTTTGTAGACCTGAATACCAAAGGAAAAATGTTATAGGAAGAGGGAAAGATGAAAGAAGGAAGACATTCCCACTGACTTGCTGTTCAAGAAATGAAGGAGGTATTATAATGGTCAATCCTCGTGGCCATTTTCCACACAGATTCTTTGGGAAGCAGCAGCTAGGAGGGAACCATTTGTCCAAGCTGTAGTGGCGAGGACATATGCAGACTGCTTCTTTCATCCCAATTTATGAGGGTTAAAATGGTGCTCAGAACTATTATACACTCCATTTCAGGAATGCTGGTCATACCATACCCCTATATGCACAGTACACTTATCCTATGCTTTGTTTACTTCTTGTCTTCACATTTTTTCTCACCCTTCATTTGCTCATTATATATACCTTGTTTTTTTGTAACAGCATTAACCTGCCCTTATTTTTAATTCAACCCTTTTGAAAACTCACAGATTGTTCTCCTCTCCTTTCTTCTTAAGGTCTGTCCTTAGAACTCATCCATGACTGCTATCTTCTGCTGTTCAGTAGAGTAGTGCATATAGAAACTCAAATACATATCCTAATCTTTGTGTAGTTCTGATCATAAACTAAGCAAATGCTTCTCTTAACCAGCTCACCCCAAATTGTCCCTCCTCGTTACGCTTGGTTGTTGCCACCCTCCTCTTCCTTTTATTTAGTTCATCCTTCTTGCATCATTTCTTAACGTGCCCAAACCATGTAAGCACTCCACTCTCACAATTGCACCTTTCAGTATTCTGTATATCAGTGTGACATCATCATCATTTCTATCACAGTCCACACTTGCCTTAGTTTAAAGCAGTATATACTTTTCAGAGCTTCATTCCAAGCTTCAAGCAAAAGCATATGAAAAATAGATGACTTACTTTTCATATCATTGTTCATCATTTGGTCTTGGTCATTCATGGATTTACTTGAATAAAAGTAGGTACCGTATATTATTATCTTCCTTTCACTGATTCAGTTCCTCAGGCTACTTCCACGCAACAGCCATGGTAAAATGATTTACAGTTTGTGAAACACACTGGAGTCATAATTTCTATTTTCATTATATTTTTTGTGCTTCCCTTTCTTTCATACTCACTTTCTGATATTTGTTTAGGGGCATTGTCTTTCTACTTTCATTTAGTAGCGTACTGTTTTATACTTTTAGCATGAAGTAAATGCTTCATTTGTGTGATGGGCTAAGCAGCATGCAGGGTGTGTAAAATTTTGATATTGAAGGGTACAGAAATTTACAGAAAAAAAAAGACAAGAAATTATTTGGACCTTTGAATACCTTGCTTTGTTAGTGGGAACTTTGGATTAGATACTTTAAACTAAGCCCATTAGTCTTTATCATAGATACTGAATCTTAGTTTTAGAAGGTGTATCATTTGATAGGAAGCGTGTTACTTGCTTAATGACAGGAAATGACTCTTTAAAATGATGATGGGCTTTTGATCTGTTCCCTGGTAAAATGACTTTCCCACATAATTGCTTGCTTGCTAATAGAGGTTACCTATTCTTAGCTATTAGCAAGACAGATAATGCCAGGTAATAAGAGGAACATGTTTTGGTATGCTTCTCTGTTTGCAACATGGAGTGCTGTTAAAATGTGATGTATATTTTTTTGCAATAAATCCTAACACCTTGTTGGTGCTTTTTGTTTCAGAACAGTGAAAGTGTTGGTGAGTGCCATAAACAAGAAAAGCTATGGATAAGGTTTTAGCCTTTTCCTGCAAATGGCCTTTTTTTTTCTTTTTTCTTTTTTTAGAAGCATGCAGTTTGAGAAGGATAAACATAACATATGAGTGGGACTCTGCCTCTTTGTTCCCTGCTGCGAAAGGATATTGTACAAGCTCCAGGTTACAGTTCTCCATATTCTGCCATAGAGCAGTACAACGAGGATGCTGTTATCCTGTTGTTGTCAGTTAGAGACAAGAAGTTACAGGGCCCAGAACTGTAGTGATTTGACTGGATTCACAGCTTGACTTGTATGCTGTAAGGAAAGGACAGGATAAATGGAGTTTACAAGCCAAATGCTGCCCTGTAAGGCTTCTATAACTGTTTCTTCAGTTCAAGACTAGCACCTTCTGGTTCTGGGGCAGGATGAGCCCTGCTGGTTTTACAGTCCTTGAAACAGTGAGTAATTATACTAGTGACTGAGTACAAAATGATGTGAGCAAGGAGACTTGATTTGGAAAGTGTCATGTTAGAATGATAAGGATTTGGTAAGTATGAGTGAGACTGGGTGGTGAAAGGAAAGGAGAAAAATGTGCACATGAGAGAGAGAGAGAGAGAGAGAGAGAGAGGGAGAGGTTGGCAAATGGAAATGGTAAGTGCAAATACAGGAAGTCCTCGTTTAATGTTTTGATGGGTTTTGGAAAGCATTACTTGAAGCAGAAGTCTTCAATTAAAAGATTAGTTTGCTGTTAGATAAAGATTAGATTGCATTTTAGGACAACAGATGAAAACACGTAATGGACGAGCAAAACAAACACTAAGTAGAACACTATAATGAATTACAACAGTAAAGCATTATTAAATGATTAAAATGAGTCTGTGTTATTTGTCTCTTTCCAGAATTTTCCCTCTGACCTTCTGATAAACTCTGCTTTTTTTTTTTTTATTATTAAAAGCATACTGACAGGTATCTGATGATGCTCGTCCTCCAGTCAACTGCTCTTCCCAATAACTTCTCCATTTTGGCCATTAATCCACTCCTATTCATAGCTAGGTACAGGAAATCTTTTATAATTTGGCAATTTGATCCTAGAAAATATGACTTTAATCAAAATTATGTTGATTATAATGGATTTTCCCGTAGCACTACTTTATAACATTTAGTAGTTTTCTCTGACATGAGATGGGAAACATATTTCAGAATAAACACGGTTGAAAACCTTTGTAAATTATATGAAAAACAGAGTACCTTTCATTAGAAAAACAGAAATAAATAGAAGGCTTTTTCAGACTCTGCCCTCATATCCTCAAATAAGCTCATTGCGTTCTTTGTAAAAACTGAGTGGCTGTTTGAAACTCGAGGGTGGCCAGTTTTGATAGCTGTTTCTTTCCCAGCTCCTCAGAGCTTTGGAACTCTATACCTCTTTGTGTTTATCTCGAACAGTTTTGACCTGGCTCTTTTTAATAGACATGTTTCCATCTTCAAAAATCTAGATATTTTAACTCATCTCTTCTTTCTCCTTCTCATTAACCCTTTTTATATTTTAATGAAGGGTAAGATTTGAAGTGGACTTTTATCCATGACTGGAGCCTTAGAAAAGAAAAAGAAAGTGCATCCTTGTACTCACAGGCATCTTGAATTAATGATGATTCTCTAGCCAAATACTGTAATTAATAACCAATAATACACTCTTATTTCTAACTAGTTGAATTGTAGGTGAAATAGTTGCAGTTTTTGAAAACTTTGATTTTAACAGAATCTTTGATGATAGTCCTGACTGATGTTGCTGGAGGTGAATATACCTTTGGTCTTTTGTAGCATGCTCACCACCTTCAGTATATTGAAGGAAGTCTAATTTAATTGATTTTAAGGTTATTTTTCTTTGTTAATTCGATCCTGGAGTTTCAGAAGCATCACCTCTTTTTTTTCTGGGGTAAATAGAGTAATGTTGGAACATCATGGATGAAAGTGATGCAGACTTAAATGACAGCAACATCAGTCGAGTGTAGTCAGCAAACATTTCAGCTCACTATAGTAATTCGTCAACAGCATAATAGTTAAATAGCATTATTCAAAATAACTTTAATCAAGGACTTCCTGTATAAAGTATTTATGTGTTGGTTGCAATGGGTTAGACTGAAGATAGAAATATTTGATTTTAAGTATTTCTTTGGCTGAAAACCATCATAGTCTGTGAAGGAGAGGAGAACAGCTGTTAGAATAGTCTGGCTGAGATATGTAACTCTGTAAAGATGACTGGATGAATGTGAAACAACTGTTTTTCAGCTTTAGGTGTACACAAACATGGTTCAATTGAACTGTGGAGTTTGTCATACTGGCAGCACTTCTTTTTCATGATTTGTAAGACATAATCACTGGAGAAAACATAAGTTAACCAGGTGTACAGTTAACCAGCCAAAAGGTTTTGCATAAGAAAATATTGATGATGAAGATGATAAAGGCTTAGATACAGCTAAAAATAGGAGAAAAGGAAAATGATAAAGATTCCTTCGATCATTTTACAAGGCTAGGTCTTTAGCTTACAATATAGTACAAGGTAGCACTAGGAAAAGACAACAAAGGCCACATTTGTTCACACTCAGTTTCTAGCTGTCATGTATAATGCACCGAAACCACAGCTCCCTTTCCACATCCAGGCCTCACAAAACTTTCCTTGGTTCACCCCAGATGCTTCACATGCTCTGATTCAATCCATTGACAGCACGTTGACCCCGGTATACCATATCGCTCCAATTCACTCTGTTCCTTGCACGCCTTTCACCCTCCTGTATGTTCAGGCCCCGATCGCTCAAAATCTTTTTCACTCCATCTTTCCACCTCCAGTTTGGTCTCCCACTTCTTGTTCCCTCCACCTCTGACACATATATCCTCTTTGTCAGTCTTTCCTTACTCATTCTCTCCATGTGACCAAACCATTTTAAAACACCCTCTTCTGCTCTCTCAACCACACTCTTTTTATTACCACACATCTCCCTCACCCTTTCATCACTTACTCGCTCAAATCGCCTCACACCACATATTGTCCTCAAGCATCTCATTTCTAACACATCCACCCTTCTCCGCACAACTCTAACTATAGCCCACACCTCGCAACCATATAACATTGTTGGTACTACTGTTCCTTCAAACATAGCCATTTTTGCTTTCTGAGATAATGTTCTCGCCTTCCACACATTTTTCAACCCTCCCAGAACTTTCACCCCCTCCCCCACTGTGTGACTCACTCAATTCCGCTTCCATGGTTCCATCTGCTGCCAAATCCACTCCCAGATATCTGAAACACTTCACTTCCTCCATTTTTTATCCGTTCAAACTTACCTCCCAATTGACTTGACCCTCAACCCTACTGTACCTAATAACCTTGCTCTTATTCACATTTACTCTCTTTCTGCTTTCACACACTTTACCAAACTCAGTCACCAGCTTTGCAGTTTCTCACCCGAATCAGCCACCAGTGCTGTATCATCAGCGAACAACAACTGACTCACTTCCCAAGCCTTCTCATCCACAACAGACTGCATACTTGCCCCTCTTTCCAAAACTCTTGCATTCGCCTCCCTAACGACCCCATCCATAAACAAATTAAACAACCATGGAGACATCACGCACCCTTGCTGCAAACTGACATTCACTGAGAACCAATCACTTTCCTCTCTTCCTACTCGCACACATGCCTTACATCCTTGATAAAAACTTTTCACTGCTTCTAACAACTTGCCTCCCACATCATATATTCTTAATACCTTCCACAGAGCATATCTGTCAACTCTTATCATATGCCTTCTCCAGATCTATAAGTGCTTCATACAAATCCATTTGCTTTTCTAAGTATTTCTCACATACATTCTTCAAAGCAAACACCTGATCCACACATCCTCTACCACTTCTGAAACCACACTGCTCTTCCCCAGTCTGATGCTCTTTACATGCTTTCACCCTCTTAATCAATACCCTCCCATACAATTTATCAGGAATACTCAACATACTTATACCTGTGTAATTTGAGCACTCACCTTTAACCCCTTTGCCTTTGTACAATGGCACTATGCATGCATTCCACCAATCCTCAGGCACCTCACCATGAGTCATACATACATTAAATATCCTTACCAACCAGTCAACAAGACAGTCACCCCCTTTTTAATAAATTCCACTGCAATACCATCCAAACCTGCTGCCTTGCTGGCTTTCATCTTCTGCAAAGCTTTTACTACCTCTTCTCTTTACCAAATCTTCTCCCTAACTCTCTCACTTTGCACACCACCTCGACCAAAACACCCTATATCTGCCACTCTATCATCTAACACATTCAACAAACTTTCAAAATACTCACTCCATCTCCTTCTCACTTCATCACTACTTGTTATTACTTCCCCATTAGCCCCCTTCACTGATGTTCCTATTTGTTCTCTTGTCTTATGCACTTTATTGACCTTCCAAAACATCTTTTTATTCTCCCTAAAATTTAATGATACTCTCTCACCCCAACTCTCATTTGCCCTCTTTTTCACCTCTTGCACCTTTCTCTTGACCTCCTGCCTCTTTCTTTAATACATCTCCCAGTCATTTGCACTATTTCCTTGTAAAAATCGTCCAATTGCCTCTCTCATGTTTCACTAAATCTTACTTCTTCGTCCCACCACTTTATCCTTTCTAATTCTGCCCACCTCCCACACTTTTCATGCTACAAGCATCTTTTGCGCAAGCCATCACTGCTTCCTTAAATACATCCCATTCCTTCCACATTCCCCTTATGTCCTTTGCTCTTACCTTTTTCCATTCTGCACTCAGTCTCTCCTGGTACTTCCTCACCCAAGTCTCCTTCCCAAGCTCACTTACTCTCACCACTCTCTTCACCCCAACATTCTCTCTTCGTTTCTGAAAACCTCTACAAATCTTCACCTTTGCCTCCACAAGATAATGGTCAAACATCCCTCCAGTTGCACCTCTCAGCACATTAACATCCAAAAGGCTCTCTTTTGTGCGCCTATCAATTAACACATAATCCAATAACGCTTTCTGGCCATCTCTCCTACTTACATACGTATACTTATGTGTATCTCTCTTTTTAAACCAGGTATTCCCAATCACCAGTCCTTTTTCCAGCACACAAATCTACAAGCTCTTCACCGTTTCCTTTTACAACACTGAATACCTCATGTACACCTATTATTCCCTCAACTGCCACATTACTCACCTTTGCATTCAAATCACCCATCACTATAACCTGGCCTCTTGCACCAAAACTACTAACACACTCACTCAGCTGCTCCCTAAACGCTTGCCTCTCATGATCTTTCTTATGCCCAGGTGCATAGGCACCAATAATCACCCATCTCTCTCCATCCACTTTCAGTTTTACCCATATCATTCTAGAGTTTACTTTCTTACACTCTATCACATACTCCCACCATTCCTGTTTCAGTGGTACTACTCCTTCCCTGGAGGTGGGGGAGGGGGTGAAAGTTCTGGGAGCGTTGAAAAATGTGTGGAAGTTTAGAAGGTTATCTTGGAAAGCAAAAATGGGTATGTTTGAAGGAATAGTGGTTCCAACAATGTTATATGGTTGCGAGGCATGGGCTATAGATAGAGTTGTGCGGAGGAGGGTGGATGTGCAGGAAATGAGATGTTTGAGGACAATATGTGGTGTAAGGTGGTTTGATCGAGTAAGTAATGAAAGGGTAAGATAGATGTGTGGTAATAAAAAGAGTGGATGAGAGAGCAGAAGAGGGTGTTTTGAAATGGTTTGGTCACATGGAGAGAATGAGTGAGGAAAGATTGACAAAGAGGATATATGAGTCAGAGGTGGAGGGAACGAGGAGAGGTGGGAGATCAAATTGGAGGTGGAAAGATGGAGTGAAAAAGGTTTTGAGTGATCGGGGCCTGAACATGCAGGAAGGTGAAAGGCGTGCAAGGAATAGAGTGAATTGGAACATTGTGGTGTACTGGGGTCGACGTGCTGTCAATGGATTGAACCAGGGCATGTGAAGCATCTTGGGTAAACCATGGAAAGTTGTGTGGGGCCTGGATGTGGAAAGGGAGCTGTGGTTTCGGTGCATTATACATGACAGCTAGAGACTGAGTGTGAATGAATGGGGCTTTGTTGTCTTTTCCTATTGCTACCTTGTGCACATGCGGGAGGAGGGGGTTGTCATTTCAAGTGTGGCCGGGTGGCGACGGGAATGAATAAGGGCAGACAGTATGAATTATGTACATGTGTATATATGTATATGTTTGTGTGTGTATATATATGTATACGTTGGGATATATAGATATGTATATGTGGTGTGTGTGGATGTGTATGTATATACATGTGTATGTGGGTGGGTTGGGCCATTCTTTCGTCTGTTTCCTTGCGCTACCTCGCAAACACGGGAGACAGCGACAGAGTATAATAACTATAAATAAAATATACATAATTGCTGTTTTTTGCATTCACAAGGTACCGCCAGGAAAGAGATGAAGAATGGCCCATCCACTCATATACACGTATATATACATATTTGCCATTTCCCACAATTGTGAGGTAACATTAAGAACAGAGGACTGAGCCTTTGAGGAAAAATCCTCACTTGGCCCCCTTCTATGTTCCATCTTTTAGAAAAGTAGAAACTGGAGGGGAGAATATCCAGCCCCCTGCTCCCATCCCCTTTTAGTTGCCATCTGCAACACGTAGGGAATATATGTATATTTTGCAAGAGGTGACAGTGGTGCATGTGACCTAGTATATGCCGATAACCATGAGGAAAATGAAAGATGATAAGTTCCCAAGTGCACTTTTGTGTATTTATCACATCGTCAGGGAAGATACAAGTGTGAGATAGAAGAAGTAGAACTGTCAATTGATACACAAGGAAGAGATGTAACTGAGATACCATTGATAAACACGTTCTCTTTCACGTCCACATAATAGAATTGTATGACAGGAATGATGCCAAACCCAAACGCCACTAACCCAAACAACACCATCAGGTAACACTTGTTTACCATTCATGTCTCAGCTATGTCTCTCCCTTGTAAATCAGTTGACCACATATTGCCTTCAAGCATTTCTTATCCAACACATCCATCCTCTGCACTTCCTCATCTGTAGCCTATAACTCACATTATTACAACATTGTTGGGACAACTAATCTTTCAAAGGTACCCATTTTTTGCTCTCCTAGATAACAACCTCTCTTTCCACACATTCCTCAATGCTTCAGAAACCTTAACCAGCTTACCTTTCCTATATCTCATCTCTCCTTCCTTGGTTCCATTTGCTGCTATACTTGCTTCTGTATCTGAAACACTTAACTTTCTCCAAGTTATTTCATTTAAACTCACACCCCTACTTACCTGTCTTCTTGCCTGGTAAGCCAAATAACCATGCTTTTTTCAGATTTGCTTTCAACTTTCTCCTATTACTCACACTCTCAAAGTCAGACACCAACTTCTGGTTTCTCACTTAAATCTTTTACCAGTGCTGTATCATCAGCAAACAACAATTGATGACCCCCTCTCATATATTGCACATCTGCCCCTTTCTTCAAGACCTTTGCATTTACCTCATCCATAAACAAATAAAACAGCCATGGTGACATTACACATCCCTGCTGTAGACCCACTTTCACCTGGAACTCATATGCCTTACTCTCATGATAAAAGCTACTTTGCACTTTCATCTCACATCATGCATTTGCATCACCTTCCACAATGCACTCTTTCGATCCTGTCGCATTCTCTCCAAGTTTATAAATTCCACACTCAAATTCTTGTGTTTAAGTATTTTTTGCACACACTCTTCAAAGCAAATGCATTATCCACACATCTCTTCCTGCCTTATAAGCCCCTTCTTTGGAGTCTCCACAGTGTTTAGTAAACCAGCCATGTTTGCTGGGTGGGACTATAGGAGTAAATGTTCTGTGTCTTTGGTATGGAGGTTGTATCTCGAGAATGAGGGGTCTTGTGATTTGTTGATTTGATATTTGTAATGTATTATAGATGGGAGGTGTCCAGAGTGCAGATGAGGAAGTTTTACTTTTATATGTCATGAGAGTATGGTTCTAGATGTGCATATGTCTAGTGGAATGGTGTTTATGACTTTGTTAGGAAGGCAGTTGTGTGGTGCTTGTCAGGTCATTTCAATGTTTACATGTTTTGTCAGTGTTATGTTTGCTGGGGATAGAGGGATCTGTGAGTACTGATGCAGAAATGTAATGTTTGGTTAAGTCTTTTGTCTGCTTAGGGCTTGATGTTTGGTTACAGTGTGGTTTGGCTATAAGGTGTCTAGCTTGTAAAGAATAAGATGCCAGTGATTTTGGAGTGATATTGTCTTGGCAGTTTTTTGTTTCATTTTGCAGGTGTTGAATGTTTCTGGTTGCAAGGAAGTCAGTGATTGTTTGGAGGGTGTTGGTTGCAGTTTTGTTGTTTCTTTTTAACAGGGTTGATGACCAGGCAGGTGAGGGGTAGTTTAGGCTGGAGTGGATGAAGGAAATTAATGTCAGGAAGTGTTCTGAGGGAATTTAGATTGTGTTTCGTATTTTTGTTGATATTTTTGCCATGGGGAGTAACTATTATGTGTTTGTCTTACATCATACTTAGTATGATTTAAGCTCTGTTAATTGGAAGTTGTTGACCATTCAGGGTTAAGGGAGGGTTTAGGTTGCATTCATTTCTGTATGGAGTTAGGATAATGGATTTCTGAGGAAATGCAGACACACTGTTTTGAGTGAGCCAGTGTTCTAGTTGTTTTATGCAGTGCTGCATATTGTTCCTTTGGTAGTGTCATGGTGTTGTGATGTAATAGTGAGGTCATCTGCACATGGGAGGACTTTTACAGTTTGGTTTAAAGGATATAGAGGGGGGGCTCATTTAGGAAGACATTGAAGAGGGTTGGAGAGAGTACTGCTCCTTGGGGACAGCCATAGTGGAATTTGAGGGTTTTGGAGGTGAAACCTTTTTTGAGTGACGATGTTTTGTCAGCCAGCTGACAAATAGTGATGCATACGAAGCAAAATTTATTTAATGTGACTATTATTTGGTTACATTTGAAGCAAAATAGAAATAGAAAAATTAGAGACATTTCAGAACACTTCCTGAGCATAGTTGAGGGGATGGAAAATATTATCTATCATAAAAGGTTGAAAGAATGGGACAGAGAAAGATATGTGAAAATATGTACTTGACAACAGCTTAAAAGTATAAAAGAACAGATACAGAGGTCCCTTGCCTTCCACAATTTTTCCAACCACAGTTTTGAGTATACATACCATGAATAATGTATATCATTTTAACAAGAGCATGAAGTATCAAGTATACACAGCTTTCCATAGGACCCCCAAAATTGTATCCAAGCATGTCATGTGGCTGTAGGCTGCTGTAGACCACCATTTGTAGGAAGGGGCATGAGTGTCATAACCAGGTGTTGTTGCAAGGACGAGTGTTGAGGTAGCCTTTTGTGTGTTGCAGCTGGCGGGCTGCTTTGTAAGAGTATGCAGGCATGGTATCAGAGGTGACATACTGCCGGTATATTATTACCTTTTTTCTTCATCGTTTCTCTGTATTTTCATAGAATAAGAATGTTGTTTTTGATGTATAACCGTCTTATTTTTAGCTAGGAAGTGTTTGTTATAGAACTAAAGATATGTATCTCAGGGGTCACTCTCCCTAATCTCCTACTTCCCATGGGCTGTATGCCTTGCCCGCTACAATTTTGCCAACAACAAGGTTTAGGAATGTAATGCCAGGATTTGGCAAGGGACTTCTGTATGAAAGCATCTGAACAAGGAGAGTATACTTATTAGATCAACAACAGTGTCATGGAATATACTGAAACTAGATCAGAAAAAAGTATATGAAAGCCCAGCCAGGAATAACAACTTAAATGCATTACCAGGAGAGTTAAGAAACCTTTGTGAAACACCTTCAGAAACATTTCAAAGGAAACTTGACATATGGTTGAAGTCAGTCCTAGATGAACTTAGAATAGATTATTATGTGATGTAGGTGGCAGCAGAGAAGAACATCATTATTCATCAAGTAAGACTTGTAGTGAGTGTTTCATGCTAGCCCTGCCATCATAGATATATCTTGTCAAAGATAGGTAGGTAGGTACTTTCTCTTTCTCTTTCTCTTTCCTCTTGGTTTCTCTTTTTTGACAAACACTTATTTTGACTTTTCCATCTTGGCAGGTTCATTGACCTGCTTAAGCACCTCTCAGCTATGCATCTCCATAATGAAGGTAATCCTTTGCTTTCCTTTGATACCGTGCTTGTATATGATATCCTAACTTGTTTTTCACATTTTGATATGCTCTTCTTGCTTATTCTTCCCTTTCCTCTTTTATCAGATTTTCATTTTTCAACACAAAGACTCTCACCAACTTATGTCAGTTGACTTCATTCTTCACTCTCTCTTTAAGTCATGTAGTGGCCCATCTGTCAGTTATCTCTTATAGTCATGCTGTGTTCTTTTCATCTTTAATCTTAACTAAAATTTGAGTTTTCATTACTCCCCATTTATCCTAATCAGTTTGTATTCTTTTGAGTCTTCTATCCAGTACTCCACATGCATTCCTGATTGTCCTGTCTATAATTGAATACTCTGCTCTCTGTGACTTCTTCCAGTAGTTTATTCTGCTTATGTGTGTTTGTAATTACTATTTATATTGATTGGGACTGTGGCGAAAGGTTAGGGATGATGTTGACTCCCAAAAGCCTCATACATACAGAATCTTGAAACTTATTACCTGCTAGATAATAGTGTAATCATATTAAGGCCTTCCTTCACTTTGTCTCATCTTCGTTACATTTGCTTGGGTTGAATTTCATCACCCATGTATCAGACCAACCATGAGAGTCTGTTTAGGTCGCCATGTAATCTGATGCAGTCCTCACAGAGTCTGTTTAGGTCGCCATGTAATCTGATGCAGTCCTCACTTTTCACTTCCCTCATGACTTTTGCGACATTCGCAGACATATTCAGGTAGGAGTCAGTATTTTCAGGCAAGTCATTACAAAGGTCAAGAAGAGTAAAGGTCCCAGTACAGAACCCTGTGGCACTGTGCTGGTCATCTCAATTCATATTGAGAAGGCTCCTCTGACATGCATCAACTATTCCCAACCACTGAGAAAATCTATTAAAAGTGTCTAACCTGTTGTGTAATTTCCTATATGTAATTACCTGTCTGAACAATATTATGGGAGAGTTTTACACTTGTGGAGCTCCATCCCATGAACATTTTCTACTGTCAATAGTGTCTTGAATTTATGTGTGCTGTCTATATTAACTATGTCCTCAGTCGTTCTGTTCCATTCACCCACCGCTCTGTTGCCATCAGAGTTCTTCTTTGCATCTTTTTAACTCACATTTTGTTACCATCAAAGTTCTTCTTTACATCTTTTTAACTCACATCTTGCTTAATTTTATGTTATTTCCTCTGGATACTGTCTCCATACATCTCACAAAGAAGTGTTGATCGTCCACATCATAAATCTGCTTTAAAAACTTAAAGGTTGTATTTAAGTCTCACCTCTCTTCTGTATTCTGAGATGGGGAAATTTAATGCCTGTAACTTAGATTTCTTAATTTGGGTATCATCTTTGTTGCCCTTCTCTGGACTTTCTCTGTTAGCTGTATGTGCTTTAGGTGCAGTGACCAAACCTGAGAATCATATTCTGGTTTTGGCCTTATGTACGATATGAACATCATGCTAAATATTTCCTTATATGTATACTTTGGAGCCATTCTGATGTTTACTACAAGACAGTTTGATTCCTTTTCTATTCTCATAATGTGGGACTCTGGCAACAGGTTAGGGATGTTGTTGACTCCTAAGTTCTCACACAAAGGATCCTGAAGCTCATTGTTTGTGTGTGTGTGTGTGTGTGTGTGTGTGTGTGTGTGTGTGTGTGTGTTTTGTATGAGCAAGTTGTTGATTGCTGACCCTTCCTTGTAGCTTAAAACTTTTATTTCAGGTGCATTGTTTAGAACTTTCAGCAAATTCAGGTGTGACTAAATTTGTGCAGCATACTTCACTGTGGACCTGTCATAAATATGTTTTTTTTTTCAGTATCTCAGTGTTTACTTGAAGGCAGTGTTGTTATTCACAGGTTCATAATTCCTTTCTTGACAGTTCTGCAATTGTGGTTTTTGTGACAATGTATACTGTGTCTAATGCTAGGTCCCTTTTACAGGAAGATTATTGTAATTCCGTCATTACAAGACGACAGCTATAGCTTAACCATCTGTCATTGCGCCCCACCTTTGTCCCTTTCCATTTGCTTGGGTTAAGTTTCATCAAACATGTATCTAACTAGTGTTGAGTCTAAATATCTTTTCACCCCTAGATGCTGTGACTACATTAGCCTCTATAGTATATTTATGTTTGTTTTCATAGAATATTAGAAGAGGTGTCATGTAAAAGTTTAGCTTCACTCAGTATCAGAGAAACTTGGAGTGGAGAGTGTTCATTTCTGATTTGGTATGAGTAGTGATTCTTAAGTACAGGGGATAGAACTGAAGATGATTGTGTCATTAGCTGAGTAAGTTTTACCCGTTTACTACATTTGACACCATCATTCAAATACATGAGGAAAAGTAAGGCATTGATATATATTACAAGGAAGTATTTTATGGCAATTGAAGGAACTCTTTCAGTGAGGTACTTTGTTTCCAGTTTGTAATGTAACTGTCAAACCACTTTATTGATGCAACTCTTTACTCTGCCTGGGTTGGATATGTCTGAATATATTGTTTCTGTTCATTTCAGTTAAGGCAAAATGTGTGGCCATTAGTGCTCATGATGGCACCCCATGCATTGTTATTAGGCTTTAGGCTAAATATTGTCCTTATAGTGCTACAGCTCTAACAAAATGATAGATAATGGAGATGAAAATCCTTAGTGGTCATATTTGTATGTGACTGTAATACTTTAAAGAATATCACATAACACTGCATATGCCTTACAATACTCCTAGCTTACCAAGCAGCAGAAAAGCTCAAGTTAAAGGGCATATTGTATATGTAAGCAGATTTTACTAGGGTCAATTTTTTGTCACTTTAGAAAATTTGCACTAATTAATCCTCATATTTTTTTCATAATATTAGAGAATATCCTACACACAGAGTGTACGCTGGAAATCAAGACTGCTGCAGTGAAAAGGTTAAGCTCCAAATGCTGTACAGAGAGTTGGGATTATGAGTGTCTCTTATCTTACTGTTATCATTACTTTTCCCAATTGATGGAATGGATCAGGTATATGTAACATCCAAACATTATTCACACATCCCTAATACATTCCCAGTGTGCTAAAGTGAGACATGGACTAACACACATGAAGACATGCTCCTTACTTCCCACTTTACATACCAGGCCTTCTTTTGTATCTGATCCGAATCTTTCTTCAAGCATTTTCGTCTAGAATATCCTTAGCTTTATTCATATCTCTTTATACATCTGTCCATCCCTTCCATTACATGAAGGGAAATGGACCCTGTTCAGTGAAGAAGTAAATGGACTCTCTTCCAAGGCATTTAGGGAAGTGACCTTTGCTCTAAGACATAGACGGAAATAGACTGTGTTCATAGATATTACTATCAACATTCTCCTCCTTGTATTATCTTCCTGTGTTCTGCTGTTTATCATTTTGACCTCTGCACTGGGTGTTCCAAGAGTGCACTTGCTCAAGGTTACACCTCTCGTAAAAGTCACCTCTGCTAAGGCTGTATCATGAGGAGTACTTCTTACTCGAAGGAGTCTGCATTTCCCTGCCATTGGAAGTAGTGCATCTAGGCTGTAGGAGCCTTTAGAAAGGTACTGGGTATCACTGGGACTATTTCAAGTAAATTTATCCTAAGCTAGTTATACACACACCACTGTGTTTGCCATATTTTCTGTTGATCTTACATTTATGCTCCTTTCTAATGACTTTTATCATGCATTCTTTTTGATCTTTTCATTTGAAAAGGCTTACATTCATGCTCTTAGCTGACCTATCCACACAACATAAGCTTCTCAGATCTTCATTCTTTATATCAACCTGATGCTAACTATATTATGCAACTCATCCATCTTACTGCTTATATGGTTTAACCTGCCCTGACATTTGGGTTAAACACCCATACTTAAGCATTGGGACCAAGTACTCCTTTATACATGCTTCATGAAAAATCTACAATTAGATTTTTCCCATTTACAAGATTTTTTGAATCAGCAAAGCTTTTCTCCCTTTTTCTGCTTTCAACTTCAAGTTTTCCCCAACTCCTCTACTTGCTGCCAAGGTTACATTCCTGGAGAACTTAGTTCTGATTGATACATGGTTAAATGAGCAGTTGAAATCCATTATATAAAGGGATTGCCTTTCCAACCAAAAATTTTCTGTCTAGCTCTGAAGTATGGAAGACACATGAAAGAGTTCAAGAACAACTAGCTGTAATATGCTTTCTTTATCTATTTTTCTATGTTAGCTGAGACAGCTCGGGCAATTAAGGCTCTAATCAAGGCCATCTCATGAACACTATATATACACACACACAAAGAGGATATACATGTTAGAGGTGGAGGGAACAAGAAGTGGGAGACCAAATTGGAGGTGGAAGTTTTTTTTTTTTTTTTTTTTTTTTTTTTTTTTTTTTTTTGCCGCTGTCTCCCGCGTTTGCGAGGTAGCGCAAGGAAACAGACGAAAGAAATGGCCCAACCCACCCCCATACACATGCCTTGATTCAATCCACTGACAGCACGTCAACCCCGGTATACCACATCGCTCCAATTCACTCTATTCTTTGCCCTCCTTTCACCCTCCTGCATGTTCAGGCCCCGATCACACAAAATCTTTTTCACTCCATCTTTCCACCTCCAATTTGGTCTCCCTCTTCTCCTCGTTCCCTCCACCTCCGACACATATATCCTCTTGGTCAATCTTTCCTCACTCATTCTCTCCATGTGACCAAACCATTTCAAAACACCCTCTTCTGCTCTCTCTACCACGCTCTTTTTATTTCCACACATCTCTCTTACCCTTACGTTACTTACTCGATCAAACCACCTCACACCACACATTGTCCTCAAACATCTCATTTCCAGCACATCCATCCTCCTGCGTACAACTCTATCCATAGTCCACGCCTCGCAACCATACAACATTGTTGGAACCACTATTCCTTCAAACATACCCATTTTTGTTTTCCGAGATAATGTTCTCGACTTCCACACATTCTTCAAGGCTCCCAGAATTTTCGCCCCCTTCCCCACCCTATGATCCACTTCCGCTTCCATGGTTCCATCCGCTGCCAGATCCACTCCCAGATATCTAAAACACTTCACTTCCTCCAGTTTTTCTCCATTCAAACTCACCTCCCAATTGAATTGACCCTCAACCCTACTGTACCTAATAACCTTGCTCTTATTCACATTTACTCTTAACTTTCTTCTTTCACACACTTTACCAAACTCAGTCACCAGCTTCTGCAGTTTCTCACATGAATCAGCCACCAGCGCTGTATCATTAGCGAACAACAACTGACTCACTTCCCAAGCTCTCTCATCCCCAACAGACTTCATACTTGCCCCTCTTTCCAAAACTCTTGCATTTACCTCCCTAACAACCCCATCCATAAACAAATTAAACAACCATGGAGACATCACACACCCCTGCCGCAAACCTACATTCACTGAGAACCAATCACTTTCCTCTCTTCCTACACGTACACATGCCTTACATCCTCGATGAAAACTTTTCACTGCTTCTAACAACTTGCCTCCCACACCATATATTCTTAATACCTTCCACAGAGCATCTCTATCAACTCTATTATATGCCTTCTCCAGATCCATAAATGCTACATACAAATCCATTTGCATTTCTAAGTATTTCTCACATACATTCTTCAAAGCAAACACCTGATCCACACATCCTCTACCAAATTGGAGGTGGAAGTATGGAGTGAAAAAGATTTTGAGCAATTAGGGCCTGAACATGTAGGAGTGTGTATATATATATATATATATATATATATATATATATATATATATATATATATATATATATATATATATGGTTGTTTAATTTGTTTATGGATGGGGTTGTTAGGGAGGTAAATGCAAGAGTTTTGGAAAGAGGGGCAAGTATGAAGTCTGTTGGGGATGAGAGAGCTTGGGAAGTGAGTCAGTTGTTGTTCGCTGATGATACAGCGCTGGTGGCTGATTCATGTGAGAAACTGCAGAAGCTGGTGACTGAGTTTGGAAAAGTGTGTGGAAGAAGAAAGTTAAGAGTAAATGTGAATAAGAGCAAGGTTATTAGGTACAGTAGGGTTGAGGGTCAAGTCAATTGGGAGGTGAGTTTGAATGGAGAAAAACTGGAGGAAGTGAAGTGTTTTAGATATCTGGGAGTGGATCTGGCAGCGGATGGAACTATGGAAGCGGAAGTGGATCATAGGGTGGGGGAGGGGGTGAAAATCCTGGGGGCCTTGAAGAATGTGTGGAAGTCGAGAACATTATCTCGGAAAGCAAAAATGGGTATGTTTGAAGGAATAGTGGTTCCAGCAATGTTGTATGGTTGCAAGGCGTGGGCTATGGATAGAGTTGTGCGCAGGAGGATGGATGTGCTGGAAATGAGATGTTTGAGGACAATGTGTGGTGTGAGGTGGTTTGATCGAGTGAGTAACGTAAGGGTAAGAGAGATGTGTGGAAATAAAAAGAGCGTGGTTGAGAGAGCAGAAGAGGGTGTTTTGAAGTGGTTTGGGCACATGGAGAGGATGAGTGAGGAAAGATTGACCAAGAGGATATATGTGTCGGAGGTGGAGGGAACAAGGAGAAGAGGGAGACCAAATTGGAGGTGGAAAGATGGAGTGAAAAAGATTTTGTGTGATTGGGGCCTGAACATGCAGGAGGGTGAAAGGAGGGCAAGGAATAGAGTGAATTGGAGCGATGTGGTATACCGGGGTTGACGTGCTGTCAGTGGATTGAATCAAGGCATGTGAAGCGTCCGGGGTAAACCATGGAAAGCTGTGTAGGTATGTATATTTGCGTGTGTGGACGTGTGTATGTACATGTGTATGGGGGGGTTGGGCCATTTCTTTCGTCTGTTTCCTTGCGCTACCTCGCAACCGCGGGAGACAGCGACGAGGTATAAAAAAAAAAAAAAAAATATATATATATATATATATATATATTTTGCTTTGCCGTTGTCTCCCGCATTTGCGAGGTAGCGCAAGGAAACAGACGAAAGAAATGGCCCAACCCACCCCCATACACATGTATATACATACGTCCACACACGCAAATATACATACCTACACAGCTTTCCATGGTTTACCCCAGACGCTTCACATGCCCTGATTCAGTCCATTGACAGCACGTCAACCCTGGTATACCACATCGATCCAATTCACTCTATTCCTTGCCCTCCTTTCACCCTCCTGCATGTTCAGGCCCCGATCACACAAAATCTTTTTCACTCCATCTTTCCACCTCCAATTTGGTCTCCCACTTCTCCTCGTTCCCTCCACCTCCGACACATATATCCTCTTGGTCAATCTTTCCTCACTCATTCTCTCCATGTGCCCAAACCATTTCAAAACACCCTCTTCTGCTCTCTCAACCACGCTCTTTTTATTTCCACACATCTCTCTTACCCTTATGTTACTTACTCGATCAAACCACCTCACACCACACATTGTCCTCAAACATCTCATTATATATATATATATATATATTGGAAAGGATCACTATTTTGCGCGTGATCTGGTATATTCCTATGAGTCCATGGGGAACATGAAACATGATAAGTTCCCAAGTGCTCTTTCGTGTGATAATCACATCATTAGGGGAGATACAAGCGAGAAATATAACCGTCAGTTTATATACAACAAAGAGACTTTGCTAGGACGCCATTTGGTAAACGTGATTGTCCAAGACAATCTAAGACAGATCTGAGAATCAGCAATAGAAACTCAGAGTAGGCAAGTTTGTAGTACTGTAGTGTATTTTGGAGTTGAAAGCAAAAAGATATGAGTATATCACAGTTGGAAAAGTGCTTCAAAGGCTCAGGAAGAGAAGTGGAGTCATTATTATTAATGGTATGTAATTCATTGAGCAGAGTATATCTGCTGCTCAGAGAACAACTAGGATTAGGATTCATTGCAAGAACTTTAATTTCAGAACACCACACATTACAGTGACCCTTTATTTCAACCTTGTAATCCCCATTCTTGAGTATGCCGTACAGTTCTGGGATCATTATTATTAATGGTATGAAATTCATTAAGCAGAGTATATCTGCTGTTCAGAGAACAACTAAGATTAGGATTCATTGCAAGAAACTCATTTCAAAACACCACACATTACAGTGACCATTTATTTCAACCTTGTAATCCCCATTCTTGGGTATGCAGTACAATTCTGGGGTCCCTTTTATCTTCAAGGTACACTTAGGCAGGTTCAGAGAAGGGTAGCAAAATTGATACTATGACTTCAAGGCTAAAGAAATAAGCTAGGTGATAAAATGATTAAAACTCAAGCTTATTTTGATAGAGGTAAAAGCTCGAGGGTGAAATATGATTTTTGAATAAGCAAGAATTTTGATAACATCAGTACAGGTACCCTGTTTACATTACACAGGGATTCTGTAAAAGGAAATGGTTTATTCTGTTTTTCATGACTTACTAAGTTGATTCATCATGCAAATAGTTACACCCTTTCACTTGTCTTATCCTAAATGCTTTTTCTCTGCCTTGTGTCATTCTCATGAGGAGTACATCTTACTCTCAACAGTTCACTCATTGCATCTGTCCATCATTTATATTGTCACTATCTTGTAGTCCCTTCACCCAGAGTTGCTCTTGAGCTGACTCTCATTTCCCTCACATCCTACATGATTGTACCATCATAAAGGCTTTCAACCACTTCTGAATGAAAAGTTTATCGTAACACATATCTTCATTATTTACTGTTGGTACTTCTAATACTTATGACAGGTTATCCACCTCAATTTTTCTTAGTTTTCACTTATTTAGATTTAGGAATATGAAGTTTCACTTCTGTACATTTGTGTTGACAAGCACATAAAGATTTTGTGCAAATGCTGCACATATTCTTTCCATTCACCATAACTGTCAGAGTGCATGACTTTACAGTAAACTTTAGCTACCCTGTCTTTGTTCCTATCAGTCTCTTTGGTATCCACACTCATTGATATTCATTACTTCTTCATTCTTAATACTGCAGAACTTCCCCTCTATTTAAAATAGAAACCTTGCTTTATTCAGATTTGGTTTTAATTTCCTCTTCCAACCTGCATCAGCAGAGCTGCTTACCACTCCATCGAGCTCCTATGATACAGCCAAGAGAACAGCATAATCATCATTCAGTAATTGTAATAACTTTCATTTTGTTCTCTTCCTTCACTTTTGTACCCTGCAGTTACCTCCTTACTCGAATATGAAGCAGTGTCCCATCCCTAAAAGCATTAAACAACCATTGCAAGATTTTATGGTTCAGATTTGCTCCCACATTTATTTCAGACCACTTATACGTACCTGTGTTGACTTATACAAGTTTCATTTCCATGATGAAAGCTTGTAATGATACTCAAATGTCTTCCATGCATTTTTTAATGAGAAGTATCTAAAGCCTTTACGTATCTGTCTCTTTGTCTATCATCAGCACTACATTTCCATGTACATAGGAAGGATCAGGTACATACAGCCACAGGAACATAATGACATGGATTTCCACACTTCCAGAGGGGCTCTTCACTTTTTCACCTCACAAAATTTAGTTCACCATGGGAGACCAATGGCTCCATCCATACCATCTACAGAAAGTGCTACCTTTACTCCTGATCCCTAGTCCTTCCTCTTGCCCCTTCATCTGAGATATCCGTAGCCCTAATCATTCTTCTTAGTGCAAGAACCAATCTCTTTTGTGGTTTACCTCTCTTCCTTGTACCTTCTTTTTCATCACTATTTTTATTTTCAGCCAACCTATCTTATGCTATTTGTTCTATATGACCATACCATCCTAAAGTTATCCATGTGCCTCTTTAATGATTTCTTTATGCTACTAAGTTTGTCCTTCTGTCATCTATATTGTTCATTCTATCCCTCCTCCTAATCCCAGTTACCCTTCACAAGGTATGCATCTTTACTGATACATTATTCACCTATCTTGGCCATAGATCAGCATTGAGACAAGCAATCCTTCATGCAAGATTCATGCAGCCTATATGGTTCAAATCTTCATATTCATCAGAACTCCCAGTCCATCACCAATATTTCTCTCTTGCATGGCTGTGCCCTCAACTTTAGCATTTCTTGACATTTTTAATAAAATTTACTTTCAAATAGTAAACTCACCCATAACTTTCTAGTTCTTCACCATGTAGACTGATCTTAAACTCTGAAGCCCCATCACTCTCAAAAACTAGCATCTTGCTGCATAGATCAGTGAAACAGGTTACCATATTTCCAGCTCCTCTGATAAATTTTTGTCATATGTCTTTTTTGGAATCCGTAACTACTATATATTCTTTTATTTTCTTTAACATGTTTTTAAAGATTGATCAGTTACTTTTTGACAGCTTTTAGTAGCTGAGAGGAAAGTAAATAAGTACTGGTTGCCATTCTTGATATAGATATTTAATGTGATAGAGCGCAGTTAATTACGTAGTTTTAGTAATTTGCATTCCTCTGCTTATAGAATATTTCTGCCCCAAAATTCAACATATACTTTTTTCATATCATCAGATAGCAAAATTTTATTTTATACTTAATTCTGACCAAATTATTACTCTGACTTATTTGAGATGAATGGTTTCTATTAGATATTTCTTGCAAGCTTATTATATTATTTTTATATTGTTTTCTTACAGTAATATGCCCATTGTGTCGTCATGTATCAACAACCTTCTCACACTTCCAAGACCTGGTGCTAGATATACGTTCAGTCAACAGTGTTGAGGATGCCCTTAACTTGCATTTTAAAAAGGAAACCTTAGATGTTGATAATGCCTATAAGTGTGAACGTTGCCACAAAAAGGTACCTGCTACTAAAAGACATCTCATAGAACGAGCACCTCATGTGCTGCTCATACAGCTGAAGAGGTTGGTAATGTTTATTTTTTTGTGTATGAAAATATTTACTTTGTCCATTACAAGTATAATTTGCCTAAGTGCTAGCAAAATTTTATCAGTAATATAGAATATGTCATTTTCAGATTCACTATATCTGGTGGTAAGATTGGAAAGCACATCAGCATTCAGCGAATGATAGATATATCAAAGTTTATAAATGGGGCAAACAAACATCAGTCGACTGGTGGACCGTATCAGTATCGCTTAGCATCCATGGTGATTCACCTTGGGGGATCTCAGCACGGGGGCCACTATACAGCTGTAGCAGAGTCATCCAATGGCACTATGTTTGAATTTGATGACTCATCAGTAAGTATTTTTATATTTGTATATCAGTAATAGTCTTAGTATTAGTAGCAGCAGTTGTAGTAGTAAGTGGCAGGCATCCACTAGTTAGGGAAGTACAGTATTACTCTCTGGAAATTGGGAGGGTTAGTGATAATGATATAATGAGCCAGCTTTGGGCTCTTGTCACTTTTATCTGAAAACTGTGCATTCTTTGGGCAAAGCTGATTACTTCAATGAATTTAGTTACAAGTTCCTCATTTCTTGAGAGCTTTACACATATTTTTAAGAAAGGCATCACATGCCCTATTAATTTGGCCTCTTGCATGTTTTGTAGGTGCGATCTATATCTGTTCAGAGTGCACTCCTGAGAAATCCGTATATCCTGTTTTATGAGATGGTGCGAAAACCAAAGGACTCATCACATATAAAACAGGTGGTTCGCCAGAGCTCTGAGAAGGTTCTAGTACGTCAGAATTCAGATGGTGTCTCGAAACCACTGCCAACAAGCCACAGTGCCTCTTCTGTGGCGAATGGCTTTGGTCGTGCCACTGATAGCATTGGAGAACTTGGAAGTAGAAATAATATTCAAAATCCTACCAATAAGCCTCCATTGCCAGCACACAAAGAAAGGTAAGTAGGACTGAACATTGCTGACATGCTATCACAAGTGTAGTTGCTGTGGATTGATTATAATCATTATCATTATGTAATTTGATTTGTGGTTTGTTGTTCAAGTTATATTGATATTTTAGATGATTAAGTTAGTGTTTTCTATAGAAATTTATTTTTTCAAATGGGAACCAACTCTGCTGTTGTTTATTCCACAGGGAAAGAATTTCTTTTGGTATGAAATTGAGCCAGAATAGCAGTAAAGGTGAAAGTACAAGTAAACCAAACAAGATCATTCTCAACACTAGTACTACATCACTCTTGGGTACAAAATCCTCAGTCTCTTTAGGTTCCTCCTCATCGACTTGTACACCTAGTTTAGTTCCATATCTGGATGATTCAGAGGATTCAGAAGTTGATGATTCCAAGCGGGGAGTTGTTAAGACACATCGGGACAAGTCTCTACAGAATGGTAACATGAAAACTGATGATAAGAAAATTGTGAAAGCTAGTGGTATTAAGAATGTTAAAGGTGATCGAATGAATGGCTCTTTGCATTTACAAAAACCAGAAAAACTTAGTAATGGTGATATTAAAAGTGATAGTAAGAGTACTGAAAGTGACAGTAGTGTAAAAAGTCACAGTTCCAGTAAAAGTGGGTCAACTAACTTTGTGCCACGATCACTCCAGGTAGTAAGTAATACTTGCCAGCATCACATAGAGAGCAGCAGTAATAGTTTCAAAGGAAAGGCTGACTCAGGTTGGCTGGTAACAGATGCATCTCTACATTCTCCAAGTGAGAGCAGCTGCAGTAGTGTTGGTGGATTACATACCAGTACATTCACAGTAGTTGACCAACCTACTAGCTGTAAGTTGGAACAGAAGCAGCAAGAAGGTCAGGCACATGAAAAACCTGAGAACCAGGGATGGACTGTAACAATAAGAAGACAGCGCCCAGAATTAGAGAAGTCTCATTCACATGACTCTGTTCTTCCTGGGCCAAGCCATAAAAAGGATGAACCAGATTCAGCCAGTTTGAAAAGCAAAGCCAGTGTTGATAGCAGTCGTTCTGATCGATCGACAAAATCCATGAAGAAATCTATCCTTTCTCTTTTTACATGTGTTTCATCTTCTCGTAGTCCTGATAGCCCTGAAGATGAACAACCAGAAGCTTCACATCCCCATGAGGACACTCAGGAATGTTGTGAACTTAAGTCTTTAGATGGTGATAATATGAAACATATTGATACTGAGAACAAGACCAGTAAGTGTAATGGTACAGCCAGTTTACACAGTTACAGAGAAGGTAAGAAAGAAGCTTCAGATGAATTCAAAAAGAAAGGCATCAGCTCCCACAATGAGAATGGTCATCACAGCTCAGAATCAGACACTGACACTGAAACAGAAAATTCCCAGACTAAGAGATACAGAGACCAAGATGACATTGAACCATCAAGCCCTTCAAAGAAATGTCGTCCCGAAGACAAGGCTAAAGGCTGCGTAAAGAATGAACAAGAGACATCAAAAAATGGATATAGCTCATGTGCTTCAAAAAACGGATCAGATAATGGTTATGACCTAAAGTCAAAAAACAAGCAGAATAATGATTCTGATGTTTCAAAAAACGGAATCATCCATGAAAATGGAAAATCAAAAAATGGGCTTGTGACAAAGGGTGTGAAAGGTAATAAAAACAACAAGGATCGTAAGCAAGGAAATAGCTCGTCTTGTAACAGTGATGAAACTTCAAAGGTTCAGAATGACTCCTCCTCATCTGCATCTGCCTCATCCCTCTCAGGATCATTATCAGACTCTGAGTCAAGTGAAAGTGAAGGTGATCAGGAAGGAACTGAGTGTTGGGTAGAAAAAACTAAGGAAACTCTTGGGAAGGCCAAAACAAATCCAGGAGCTCATGTTGTTCACTGGAATAGTAACATAAAAGATTTATCTCATGCATTAGGCCGTAACCGTGACAATGAACAAAGTCGTGATCATGAAAGGGAAAATGTCAGAGAACCTCAGAAGAGGTCTGGAATGTGGGATGGAAGTCGTAGCTCTGAAGTAGTGGATGAATTGCGGAGGGCTGGAAACTTTGCATATGGAGCTAAAGGTGAGTTGAGTGAATACCAAAATTTATGCTTTTTTTTTTTATTATAATCTAGAAGTATATGTGAATATGAAAGTAACTTGTGTGAAAACTTTAATATTTTTGCCTGTTTATAGCACAGATTTTACAGTTATAGTCAGGGTATTGAAAGTTTTTCTTGAATGTAATTATACTCATATCTTTTATATACATATATGGCTTAAATTTTTGTGTTATGTGGCTAAGTTCCCACCTATCATATTTTTGGATGCTTATAGATAAGTGTAACAGCTCAGTGTCAAACAAAGCTTTTTTGTCTGTTTGCTGGTCATTTAGAATTTATGAGGCTGCAGCTCACAGGCTTCACATCCTAGCTGATATAGTACACCTTACAGATATTTTCAGTTAATCTTTTGAATATCTAATTTGGGTGATTCATAGTGCTGCTTATAGGTATTGAGTTAAACAGGTTAAGACTGAACTTTTTTTTTTTTCCATTATAGTACCTTTTGGTGTTAGTATTCTCATTACAGTCCTCTATGCCATATATTTATTTTAGGAGTTATACCCTTTTAAGATTTTTCCTACATTTATTTAATTATTTATTTTGCTTTGTCGCTGTCTCCCACGTTAGTGAGGTAGTGCAAGGAAACAGACGAAAGAATGGCCCAACCCACCCACATACACATGTATATACATACACGTCCACACACGCAAATATACATACCTATACATCTCAATGTACACATTTATATATACACACACAGACATATACATATATACACTTGTACATAATTCATACTGTCTGCCTTTATTTATTCCCATCACCACCTCGCCACACATGGAATAACAACCCCCTCCCCCCTCATGTGTGTGAGGTAGCGCTAGGAAGAGACAACAAAGGCCACATTCATTCACACTCAGTCTCTAGCTGTCATGTAATAATGCACCGAAACCACAGCCCCCCTTCCACATCCAGGCCCCACAGAACTTTCCGTGGTTTACCCCAGACGCTTCACATGCCCTGGTTCAATCCATTGACAGCACGTCAACCCCAATATACCACATCGTTCCAATTCACTCTATTCCTTGCACGCCTTTCACCCTCCTGCATGTTCAGGCCCCAATCACTCTAAATCTTTTTCACTTCATCTTTCCACCTCCAATTTAGTCTCCCACTTCTCCTCGTTCCCTCCACCTCTGACACATGTATCTTCTTGGTCAATCTTTCCTCACTCATTCTCTCCATGTGCCCAAACCATTTCAAAACACCCTCTTCTGCTCTCTCAACCACACTCTTTTTATTTCCACACATCTCTCTTACCCTTACGTTACTTACTCGATCAAACCACCTCACACCACATATTGTCCTCAAACATCTCATTTCCAGCACATCCATCCTCCTGCGCACATCTCTATCCATAGCCCACGCCTCGCAGCCATACAACATTGTTAGAACCACTATTCCTTCAAACATACCCATTTTTGCTTTCGAGATAATGTTCTCGACTTCCAAACATTCTTCAAGGCTCCCAGAATTTTCGCCCCCTCCCCCACCCTATGATCCACTTCCGCTTCCATGGTTCCATCCGCTGCCAGATCCACTCCCAGATATCTAAAACACTTCACTTCCTCCAGTTTTTCTCCATTCAAACTCACCTCCCAATTGACTTGACCCTCACCCCTACTGTACCTAATAACCTTGCTCTTATTCCCATTTACTCTTAACTTTCTTCTTCCACACACTTTACCAAACTCAGTCACCAGCTTCTGCAGTTTCTCACATGAATCAGCCACCAGTGCTGTATCATCAGCGAACAACAACTGACTCACTTCCCAAGCTCTCTCATCCACAACAGACTGCATACTTGCCCCTCTTTCCAAAACTCTTGCATTCACCTCCCTAACAACCCCATCCATAAATAAATTAAACAACCATGGAGACATCACACACCCCTGCCACAAACCTACATTCACTGAGAACCAATCACTTTCCTCTCTTCCTACATATGATCATGAAAATATATCCCTCACATATGTTAATGGGAAAAGCATGATACTGATTTCAGTCAATCCTTGTACTTTTGATTTTTGACAGTTTAGGCTGAGACTGGATTTTTAACTGTTGCTTGCCTTGAAAGGTCATGTTAGCAATATTAGTATTGTAATCACGAGATTAAATGTTCTTTGAAGAATATCACCATTGGTTCTGGTAAATTCTTCTGTTGAAGATTCAGAAAATTCAGTTTGGATTCATCTGTGAAAAGGGAAAAGCTGACACCATTGAACTTGTTGTCTTAAACTTTCACATTTCTCTTCTGTGATATGGTGATTTTTTTCCAGCAGTTGTTATGTATGATTCTTATGTCCGCTCTTTTCCACAAGAAAATTGAAGGTGATCTAGAAAGAACGAAATCCAGACTAGTGATAGGGAAGAAAGAATACTACAGTACCCTTTTTTCCTAGTGTCATAAAAGGTGACTAAAAGGGCTGGGAGCAAGAGGCTAAAAACCCTTCCCTAGTTGTATTTTAGTTTTTAAATGTTATAACAGAATGAGTCAAGAGAAGAGTGTATATTCTCCTTGAAGGTTCAGGCTGGGGTGTCTGAATGTGCATGGCTATAACCAGGATGAGAAGAAGGGAAAGATAAGTTGTATGTTAAGGGATAGGAACCTGGATATTTTGGCATGTAGTGAAACTAAGTTCCTGCAAAAGAAGGACTTTCGAATGAGTGTATGCTGAGAGGGGCAAATGATGGGTTGTCTGATCACTTTATGGTACGGGCGAGGATGAATATTTGTTGAGGCTTTAGGAAAAGAGGAAATGATGTGGGTGTAAATAGGATGGTGAAAGTTGTGAACTTGAAAGAGAGGCTTGTATGAGGAAATAGTAGGAGAGATTAGGTGAAGAATAGCAAAAATGGTGAACTTGGAAGAGATACTTGTACAGGGAAATAGTTGGAGAGCTTTGGTAAAAAATGGCAAAAGGTGACTAGACAAGACTAGAGAAGTGGGCAAGTAATGGGAAGTATATAGGTAAACACTATTTACATGTGAAAGAGAAGTGGGTGGCTTGCAATAGGTGAGATTTATGCTTGTGAGAAAAGATAATAGGCGGTGGAAAGAGATAATTAAATTGTTACTGAAGGAGAATAAAGGGGTGTATGGGCATTACCTGCAGGGAAGGAGGTCATGTGTTTGTGAGATGTAAAGAGGAAGTGGTAGGTCATGAAGAATGTGCATGGGCTAAAAATGGTAAAAAAAGAGCTGGGTTGAGATAGTGTTGGCAAACTTCAGGGAGAGTAGGAAAATATTTTGTAAGTTTGGGATAATAAGGTTAGATAATACAGCAGTGGGTGGAGATGTGTTTCCTACCTTTTGTACACTCTGACCAAGAACTGCCCGGGGGTGACACCATCACATTGCCTTTGGCTTCCCCTGGGTCTAACTTCTCATACAGCAGTATGCTCCCACATCTCCCCACCTTTTGAAAATTTTGAAAATCTTAATACTAGAATTCTAGTCAAAATCGTCCATCCATCTTGGTCTCTTGTGCACCCTGTTTGGGTGAGGCAGAGGGACATCCTCAGCAGTGGTGGATGCTTAGGTAGTATCTTCTCACCTTGAATTTTGAGTTGTGGATGACTGGATGGATTGTCACAACACTCCGTAGATGCTTTCAATTCCTGTAGTAAAGCCAACCATGGCTGTCTAGCCAGACAGCATATTGTTAGAGTTGGCATGCCTCAACCCCACACCTCTCCTATCCCATCTCTTGGAAGTCTGATCCTAGATCTTGACGTGCTGTCCAGCTGCCAGAGGTGTAAGGCCTGTCGCATTACAGTTAATCTGCTGTGCCATCTCATTCTGATGCGGTGCCATATGGAGCTCCCCCTGCCACTGGGCTCTCCTCCATAGCTAGTCCACCATACAGTGCTGGCAGGATGTGGGCACTTCATCTTTCAAATCCCTACCCATGGTTACTTGAGCTGGCACCTCGCCTACACCATGCAAGGGCATGTTTGATACTGTAGCAGCACCTGTGACACCTTGTCATTGTGCAGGCTGCCCCCCCAAACACACCCATGTTGTTGTGAAGAACCCTCTTCACTACCTTGACAGAGGCCTCTGCCCGGCTGTTAGCCAGGGGTGAGTGGTCAGAAGACACTGCACATGCACATTGCTTTCCACCCTCTTGAAGAAGACTGCCAACCCTTCACTTTCAAGGTTGGTGCCTTCATCCGTGGATATCTCCTTCAGCATATGAAGTAACTCTTCAGTTTGATAATTATCTGCACTGAGCTAGTATCACTGGGGAATTAGGCTACCTCCAGCCAATCTGTTAACCTTTCAGCATAAACCATGTACATCCTGCCATTCAGCTGGAACAGGTTGACTGCAGTCTTCTGAAATGGATAATCAGGTTGAGGTGTGAGGACTGTAGGCTCAGGGTGCTCTGAGGGTGCATGTATTTAACAGGTGAGACACAGCAAGCCATGATACTGCTGGTCACCATCCATGCTAGACCAATAGATGGCCTGCTTGGCCCTCTTTAGCATGGATTCCAGGGCCTGAAGTCCTGCTTGCAGGTTGGCAGCAACTCGGAACCAGATGACCAGAGAATTTTGGGTGTAAGCAAGCAATTTCCTGAGCCTTGTATGCTGCATAGTCATTGGCCATGAGTTGAAGTGGGAGTTGAGATAAGGCATAGGGTGGGTGAGGGGGGGACTAAAGATCTGGGTGCATTGAGGAGTGTGCAGAATGTGAGGTCAGTCTGTAAAGGCAAAGATGGGTATGTTTGATGATATAAGAACCCAGCCAATGTTGTATAGGTGCAAGGCATGGACCCTGCACATAATAATTTGGAAGAGTGTGGATGTGTTGGAAATGAAGTGTTTGAGGGCATTATATGATGTGAGGAGGGTTGATCAGTTACAAAATGATAGGTTAACATAGAGTTGTGATAGTAAGAAGAGTATTTTTAAGAGAACTTAAGTTGATGTGCTGAAATTGTGTGGAAGTATGGAGAGGATGAGTAGTAGGGTATAAGTATCAGAAGTGCAGTGAACACAGAGAAGAGGGAAATCAAGGACAAAATGGAAGGTTGAAATGAAAGATGCTTTGAGTTGTCAGGGCCTAAGCATGTAGGAGGGTGAATTGTGTATGGGATAAAGTGAATAGGAGGAGTGTGACCTGCAGGGGATGATATGCTAACAGAACCCTGATTAATTTCTACTCTCTTTTTCTTTTACTTCTCTTTCACCCGAGATGGCCTTGATTAGAGCATATTTTGACGATACCATGTTGATTACATCTATCCGTATCTGTATCTGTGATTTCTACTTCCCTCCAGGAACTTCTGTCAGGGGAAGGCCACAGCAAAAGAGTCTTCACATATCCCTGTCCTTATATGCCTCCCTTGCATACATCATTTCATGCATTCTTCCACAAATTCTCTCCCTCCTGTACACCTCCACTTTATTTCCTCATATCTCCTTTATCATGCAGTCATACACTCTCCTTGTAAATCCCCCATCTTGCATTCTTTCTACATGCCCAAATCACCTCAAAATACATTTCACCCACTCTACAACTTCACAGTGCATTTCTTGTCATACAAAATCTTTAATACACCCTCCCATATCTCTTCAGTCCATCTAGTCATATACCATATGCTTCTTTCAAATAACTCATTTCCATAGCCTGGATTCTTGACTGCTAATATATGTTTAGAAAAGCAAGGGTTCTGAATTAGATTTTTATTTATTTTAATGATTTGTCACCTGAGACAAACCAGGTGTTAAGTCAGCCCACAAACCATTTCCATAGAGAGTTCTTGAAATGCTAAGGTATCCAGGTTTTTATGGAAGAATTGATTAATAATTGAGTGATCATTGATTTATACTTTGTGATAGAAATAGGAATATAGGCAATTTTTGGTCATTTATTGCTTTACCAATGATTTTTGGTGCATTGGTATTTCCAACCCCACACATGGCCTCAAAATAATGCATAAGTTAGCAATATATGATTCACAAGATTTTTGCTTGCAGCTTGGTTTGGAGGTAGTAGTTGGTAGGCAGCCTCCGACCAGGGAGTTATATTACCAGATATTACCAGTGCTACCTGCCTGATACTTGTGACTGCTGCATAATGAGCCAGCGCTTCAGTGGTTGTCAAGGTGCACTTCTCTGTTCCAGGAAGCTGTCTTTTCTTTCTGACTCACCCACATATGGGTTGCTGGTGTCCTGTCCATAAACATAGTCGTTCCTTGTCACACATAACACTTGACTACATTTAACTCACACAACTCATTCTTTGTATCTCTAGAATTTCTTTCAATAAGCAATATAGATTATCCCTGCCTTTTGGCAAAATGATAGGAGTAATAGATTGAATTAGTGGGTAGGTTCATTAGTCAGAGTCAGAAGCTTTAGGTAGAAATATTTGGTATTGTTAGGTTGTAGTAGTAGATTGAAACATTGGTAGACACATTAGGTAGTCGAAAGGAACTTTAGGTCAGAGTCTTTGGAAATACTGCGATGGGGTTGCCCTCTGCCAGTGGCCTCTTTAAGGATGAGGCACTAAAGGCTAAGTAGCAACATTTGAGTTCATCAGTTATGGAGACTCTTTTGACATGGCCACCCAAAGAGATATGGATAGGTAACTCAAAGGTTGAATGTTGGTAACAAGCAAGAAACTTTAGGTTCCTTCAGCTTTATACTTAATTTTTCATGCCCATTCACTTGTCTTTACCGTAAATCATTCATTTTTCACCTTTATATTTTTAATTATGTTGATTTATTTATTACATTCTCAGAAACCTGGATGTATTAGCAGCCATTACATAATTGAACCTCCATTACCCAACAGTGAATACCTGGGGTGGGGTAATTTTTTTTTTTTTTTTCAAACTTCGCCATTTCCCGCGTTAGCGAGGTAGCGTTAAGAACAGAGGACTGGGCCTTTTTCGGAATGGTGGGGTAATTATGTTGATTTATTTATTACATTCTCAGAAGCCTGAATATATTAGCAGCCATTCCATAATTGAACCTCTTATTACCCAACAGTGAATACCTGGGGTGGGGGTAGGAGTGCTGCCGACCAAGAGACTGAGAAAGAACGCAGAGAAATGAAGAAGAGAACTGCTGATGACATGTACAATGAAGAATTTGATAGTGGCAGAGTAAGTTGTTTATGTATTATAAGTCATCCTCATTTTTTTATAAAAAACTTTATTATTATCGTTCTAAAAGTTGTTGAGGGTGAGAGGACTGCATGGGAAAGAATTAGATGGATTGATATTTTATGTGGGTGATAACAGACTATCATTGATTTGAACCACTGTATATGAAGCAGTTATGGAGTAGTTTGTGGTTGATGCATGTGGATGGTGGATTTTGGTGTCAGAACATTGTACATAACACAAGAGAGTGGATGAATGCAATAAAAAGCTATTGGTCTTTTCTTCTGGGTGTTATAATGGTGATGCAGGAGAGTCATTTAGGTAAAAGAATGTATTTATGTACACTTGGTCTCCTGGCCTAGAATCCCCTTCTGTTTGCTTTGGAAGCTAGCCATGTTCACTGAGCATGACCACAGATCAAGAAGTATGGTGTTGAATTGTGATTTTGTTTGTGGATTGAGTACAGGACAAAGGAATAAGTGTTCATTGTCATTAACATGAAAGTTGGATCTTAGGATTGAGGGGTCTTTTGATATGTTTATTTAGTGCTTATAAAGTTGGAGTGATGGATAGTGCCCAGAATGCTGAGAAGAATGCATAACTTGCACTTGGGAGTGTGTTTTCACATGGGTATATTTAGTGGAGAGCTTAAGAATGGGTTGGGAACACTGTTATTTAGTGCTTGTCAGGTCATTACAGTGTGTATGTGTTTTCTGATTGTCATGGTTATTGGGGGAGAGGTGATCTGTAAGTGTAGGTTGCTGAAGTGGGAAGCAGGGGTAAGTTTTTAACTTTTACTTAGGTATTAGTGGTTGGTTATGAAGTGGTTTGGCAGGGGGGGGTGTCTGTGCAGTTGCAAATTTTGTTTTGTTATGCAGGTGTTGGATGTTTGTGGTTGTGTGATTCTCCTGAGTGCTCTGGTTTGTGTGGCTTCCAACTTTGTTTTTTGATTTTGACAGCACAAATGACCTGGAAGGTGATATGAAGTTTGAGGTCAATTGAATTAATCATTTGTAGAGGGTACCTTTTTTTAATTGGTAAATGTTATGAGGACCTATAGTTTATTTATAGCCTTTCTGTTGATTAAGGAATGAATGTCGTGGGTATATTTGATATCGAGTATGGTTGGAATATGTTGAGTTAGAATGGTTGATGATTCAGGGTGGTGGAAGGTTTCAGGTTTGATTTATGTTAAGAGGGTGACAATATATTTCCCTAGGGATGTGGGCATTCTGTTTTGAGTGAGCCAGTGTTCAAAAAATGTTGTGTTGCATGTTTGTTGTTTCTTGAGTAGAGTCATGGTGATGTAAATTATTTGTAGTGGCATATGTTTATGATGGGAGTTCTGCAGCGGTCTGTTGGATGTGATGGGAGGAAAAGATTTAAAAGAGAGAAAGAACTGTTGTCTTGGGAACTCCATTGTTGAGATTGCAATTAGTGGGATGTAGTCTTTATGAATGACCCTGGCTTGACAGCCACATATGAATTTGATTAGATTTGATATTTTATGTAATGTTTTGGCGATCCATCAATACATAAAAACTTCCATTAGTTTTTCAGTGACAGACATATGCATTAATTCCTGCATCTTTTTTTAACAGACAAAAAAGATAAAGACCGCAAAGAAGTGTTGGGAGTCTCAGCGCTGGGATCGTAGCTCTTCTAATGAATTTCAGAAGATCCAAGATTTACGTAATTCAGGATCTTGGACACCACATAACCACCACAACCATAGTCCGCACCAGTATTCAAGCCCACACTTCAACTCTCAGCATCCTAGGCATTCATACTGGAACAAACACCGTGATCATTACCACCAACGCAACAAGCCATGGAACAAATTTGGTATGCGAGACCATAAGTTTCACAAGAAACACAAAGAAAAGTATAAACATTGGGATCGTAGAGACTAGAATATTCATAGATATATTTAAGCATGCTTGAGAGCCACTTGATCAAGGATGTCTGATGCAATTTTTGCTTAATCATTAATGTATAAATCAAATGTTAATAATTTTTAATGACAGAACATATGATCTGTGGCTTTCTAGTATGTTTTTCACCTCAGAGGTCCCCCTTAATTGTGGTATGTTTAGGATTTAAAAAATTGCAGAATCTTGGATTTTGAATTCCTAATCTGATTTTTAGTACATCATGCTGCATTTCAGCAAAGAAAACAAGATGACTGTCTACCTAATACTTTTTGCAAACATGAAGTGGATTGTTGTTTTTAGTTCTTGGTGTGCAAGTACATTGTGCAAACATGATAAAAATTTTGTAAGAATGGAACTTAATATGAGAGATATGGCCACATGTTTAATGATATTGAAAGTTAACGTGTATATTAAATGCATTGCATTGCATTATTCAATTTTGGCAACAAGAAAGCAACTGTTAGATGCAGTACATACTTTTACTTTTTTAAATGTACTGAAAAGGAGAAAAATTAGTACATCTAATTTCTACTTTATTAGTGTAGATAAAACTTGGATGATGTTTTAGTATTATCTATGCAGCTCTATGACAACATTAACATAAAAAACACTCATTGGAGGCTGCATCTTCTGTTGAACTAGGTTGAGTTGCACTTAAGTAGCTAATGCTTATTGCATATACAAACACATACAGTGAATGTTGTTTTAGGAATTACTGACATGCCCTCTAGTATTGGAGGTCAAACATGGAAAAATTATAGTTTGGAAAACATTGTCCCCAAAATCAGATCTAATAAGACTGGGTGTACAGCTGATCACACTAAAAATTGTTAGCTTCCAAGAATTATTTCAAATTACAGAGAGGTAAATTCCACATACAGTAAGAAGTTAGAAGTGTACAGCTGCAAGAACTCAAAACATTTTTGTCTTGAAAGTATGTTGATTGGTTTGTTTGTGTGTGTGTGTGTGTATATATATATATATATATATATATATATATATATATATATATATATATATATATATATATATATATTTTTTTTTTTATACTTTGTCGCTGTCTCCCGCGTTTGCGAGGTAGCGCAAAGAAACAGACGAAAGCAATGGCCCAACCCCCCCCATACACATGTACATACACACGTCCACACACGCAAATATACATACCTACACAGCTTTCCATGGTTTACCCCGGACGCTTCACATGCCTTGATTCAATCCACTGACAGCACGTCAACCCCTGTATACCACATCGCTCCAATTCACTCTATTCCTTGCCCTCCTTTCACCCTCCTGCATGTTCAGGCCCCGATCACACAAAATCCTTTTCACTCCATCTTTCCACCTCCAATTTGGTCTCCCTCTTCTCCTCGTTCCCTCCACCTCCGACACATATATCCTCTTGGTCAATCTTTCCTCACTCATTCTCTCCATGTGCCCAAACCATTTCAAAACACCCTCTTCTGCTCTCTCAACCACGCTCTTTTTATTTCCACACATCTCTCTTACCCTTACGTTACTTACTCGATCAAACCACCTCACACCACACATTGTCCTCAAACATCTCATTTCCAGCACATCCATCCTCCTGCACACAACTCTATCCATAGCCCACGCCTCGCAACCATACAACATTGTTGGAACTACTATTCCTTCAAACATACCCATTTTTGCTTTCCGGGATAATGTTCTCGACTTCCACACATTCTTCAAGGCTCCCAGGATTTTTGCCCCCTCCCCCACCCTGTGATCCACTTCCGCTTCCATGGTTCCATCCGCTGCCAGATCCACTCCCAGATATCTAAAACACTTTACTTCCTCCAGTTTTTCTCCATTCAAACTTACCTCCCAATTGACTTGACCCTCAACCCTACTGTACCTAATAACCTTGCTCTTATTCACATTTACTCTTAACTTTCTTCTAAAAAAAAAGAAATATATATATATATATATATATATATATATATATTTTTTTTTTTTTTTTTTTCTTTCCAACTATTCACCATTTCCCGCGTTAGCGAGGTAGCGTTAAGAACAGAGGACTGGGCCTTTGAGGGAATATCCTCACCTGGCCCCCTTCTCTGTTCCTTCTTTTGGAAAATTAAAAAAAAGTGAGAGGGGGAGGATTTCCAGCCCCCCCCCGCTCCCTCCCCTTTTAGTTGCCTTCTACGACACGTAGGAATTAAGTGGGAAGTTTTCTTTCTCCCCTATCTCCAGAGAGGGAGGGAGCAGGGGGCTGGAAATCCTCCCCTCTCGGTTTTTTTTGCAATTTTCCAAAAGAAGGAACAGAGAATTGGGCCAGGTGAGGGTATTCCCTCAAAGGCCCAGTCCTCTGTTCTTAACGCTACCTCGCTAATGCGGGAAATGGCGAATAGTTTGAAAGAAAGATATAATTATTTATACATGTGTTATGTGGGTGGGTTGGGCCACTTTCGTCTGATTCCTTGCTCTACCTCACTGATGCGGGAGAGCGACAAAGTATGATAAATAAATAGATAAATAATAAATGTTTTATTTATATTATACTTGATCGCTGTCTCCTGTGTCAGCGAGGTAATGCAAGGAAACAGACAAGGAATGGCCCAACCCACCCACACACACATGTATATACACAAATGCCCAGACACGCATATATACATACATATACATTTCAACGTATACATACATACACATACACAGACATATACATACGTACACATGTACTTATTCATAACTTGCTGCCTTCATCCATTTCATTTGCTACCCTGACACGCATGAAATAGCATCCCCTCCTCCCCCCTCCATCGAGGTAGCGCCAGGAAAAGACAAAAAGTACACATTTGTTCACAGTCTCTAGCTGTCATGTGTAATGCACTGAAACCACAGCTCCCTTTCCACATCCAGGCCCCACAGACTTTTCCATGTTTTACCCCGGATGCTTCACATTCCCTGGTTCAATCTATTGACACCACGTCGACCCCAGTATACCACTTCACTCCAATTCACTCTATTCCTTGCACACCTTTCACACTCATGTATGTTCAGGCACCGGTCGCTCAAAATCTTTTTCAGTCCATCCTTCCACCTCCGATTTGGTCGCCCACTTCTCCTTTTTCCCTCTTCCTCTGACAAATATATACTCTTTGTCAATCTTTCCTCATTCTCTCCATGTGTCCAAACCATTTCTACACACCCTCTTCTGCTCTCTCAACTACATTTCTTTTTATTTCCACACATCTCTCTTACCCTTTCATTACTTAATCAGTCAAACCACCTTACATACACCACATATTGTCCTCTAACATTTCATTTCCAACACATCCACCCTTCTATACACTACCCTATCTATAGCCCATGCCTTGCAACCATATGATATTGTTGGAACTACTATTCCTTCAAACATACCCATTTTCGCTCTCCTAGATAATGTTCTCTTCTTCTACATATTCTTCATCGCTCCCAAAACCTTTGCTCCTTCCCCCACCCTGTGACTCACTTCTGCTTCCATAGTTCTGTTTGTTGCCAAATCCACTCCCAGATATCTGAAACACTTCACTTCCTCCAATTTTTCTCCATTCAAACTTACATCCCAACTAACTTGTCTCTCAACCCTACTGAACCTAATAACCTTGCTCGTATTCCCATTTACTCTCAACTTTCTCCTTTCATGCACTTTTCCAAACTCTGTCACCAATTTCTGCAGTTTCTCACTTGAATCAGCCTCCTGTGTTGCATCATTGGTGAACAGCAGTGGACTTGCTTTCCAGGCCCTCTCATCCTCAACAGACCATATACTTGCCCCTTTGTCCCAAACTCTTGCATTTGCCTCCCTAACCACCCCATCCATAAACAAATTAAACAACCATGGTTATATCACACACTCCTACCACAGCCCAGCCTTTGCTGGAACCAGTCACTCTCCTATCTTTCTACTTGTACACATGCCCCACACCCTTGATAAAAACCTCTCGCTGCTTCCAGTAGCTTACCTCCTACACCATATCTTATCATTATTTCATTTTATATTAATATAGAATTATTTCATTATTATTATTATTATTATTATTATTATTATTATTTTTATCATATAACCCATGTACCAATTTCTCTTTAGGGGCTCCTGTAGCTTTAAGGCTATGCTACTTCCAGTAAGAGGAAATGATGGACTTCTTAAGAGTGAGAAGTTTATCAGTGAGACTGTACTCGTTTTTCCCCTTCTACTTTTATTACTTAGTTATTCTACCTTACACACCATAATGTGCTCAAGCGTTTCATTTCCAACATATCCACCCTCCTTTGCACATCCTCATTTATAGTCCATGCCTTACATCTGTACAACATTGTGAAGATGACTATACCTTCAAAGATTTCAATTTTTGCCCTGCTCGATAACAACCTTTCCACACATTCCTCAATACTCCCAGAACCTTTGCTCGCACACACACCTCTTGACTCGCTTCTGCTTCCATGGTCCTATTTGCTGCCATGTCCACTACCAGATATCTAAAACACTTCACATCCTCCAAATTTTCTTCTTCCAAACTCACACCCTAAGTAACAAATGTCCCTCAACCCTGCTAATCCTCATAAACTTGCTAGTATTCATATTCACCACTAATTTCCTTCTTTCACATACCCTTCCTAACAAGGTCACCAGCAAACAGCAATTATCTCACTTCTCAGTTCCCTTCATCCTCTTCAGTCTGCATACTTACCCCTCTCTCCAAGACTTGCCCCATACATAAAAAGATTAAAACAGCCATGATGATATCACATTCCCCTGCTGCAGACTACCTTCACTTGGAACCACTCACTCTCCCCTCTTCCTACTCATACTCTTGCCTTACATCCTTGCAAAAAAAAATTCCCACTACTTGTAGCAGCCTACCTCTCACACCATATGTTCTGTATCAACCACAACTTATGTTTTCTCCACACACACACACACACACACCCTAGTGGTAGAGAGGAAATGCCAGGGACAGACAAAGAAGAACTGTATCAGCTTACATTCATTCTGCAGCTTTCATTTATAATGCACTGAAACCAAATCTCCTTATCCACAACCAGGCCCCTTAGACCTTTCTATAGTTTACCTTGGACATTTTGCATACCCTGTTTCTGTCCATGGACAGCAAGTTGACCCCCAGTATGAATGAATCATAGGGTGGGGGAGGGGGCGAAAATTCTGGGAGCCTTGAAGAATGTTTGGAAGTCGAGAACATTATCTCGGAAAGCAAAAATGGGTATGTTTGAAGGAATAGTGGTTCCAACAATATTGTATGTTTGCGAGGCATGGGCTATATGGATAGAGTTGTGCGCAGGAGGGTGGATGTGCTGGAAATGAGATGTTTGAGGACAGTATGTGGTGTGAGGTGGTTTGATCGAGTAAGTAATATAAGGGTAAGAGAGATGTGTGGAAATAAAAAGAGCGTGGTTGAGAGAGCAGAAGAGGGTGTTTTGAAATGGCTTGGTCACATGGAGAGAATGAGTGAGGAAAGATTGACCAAGAGGATATATGTGTTGGAGGTGGAAGGAACGAGGAGAAGTGGGAGACCAAATTGGAGGTGGAAAGATGAAGTGAAAAAGATTCTGAGTGATCGGGGCCTGAACATGCAGGAGGGTGAAAGGCGTGCAAGGAATAGAGTGAATTGGATCGATGTGGTATACCGGGGTCGACGTGCTGTCAGTGGATTGAATCAGGGCATGTGAAGCGTCTGGGGTAAACCATGGAAAGTTCTGTGGGGCCTGGATGTGGAAAGAGAGCTGTGGCTTCGGGCATTATTACATGACAGCTAGAGACTGAGTGTGAACGAATGTGGCCTTTGTTGTCTTTTCCTAGCGCTACCTCGCACACATGAGGGGGGAGGGGGATGTTATTCTATGTGTGGCGAGGTGACAATGGAAATAAATAAAGGTAGACTATGAATTATGTACATGTGTATATATGTATATGTCTGTGTGTGTATATATATGTGTACATTGAGATGTATAGGTATGTATATTTGCGTGTGTGGACGTGTATGTATATACATGTGTATGGGGGTGGGTTGGGCCATTTCTTTCGTCTGTTTCCTTGCGCTACCTCGCAAACGCGGGAGACCGATAAAGCAAAATAAAATGTGGGAGATGGCGAATAGTATGAAGGAAAGAATGAGATATATATACATATATATTTTATTTTTTATTTTTTATTTTTTTATTTTTTTTTTTTTAAATTTTCCAAAAGAAGGAACAGAGAAGGGGGCCAGGTGAGGATATTTCCTCAGAGGCCCAGTTCTCTGTTCTTAGCGCTACCTCGCTGATGCGGGAAATGGCGAATAGTGTGAAAGAAAGAAAAAAGGATATTTTTTTATTAAGAATATAATAGGGGGCAAGTATGAAGTCTGTTGGGGATGAGAGAGCTTGGGAAGTGAGTCAGTTGTTGTTCGCTGATGATACAGCGCTGGTGGCTGATTCATGTGAGAAACTGCAGAAGCTGGTGACTGAGTTTGGTAAAGTGTGTGAAAGAAGAAAGTTAAGAGTAAATGTGAATAAGAGCAAGGTTATTAGGTACAGTAGGGTTGAGGATCAAGTCAATTGGGAGGTAAGTTTGAATGGAGAAAAACTGGAGGAAGTAAAGTGTTTTAGATATCTGGGAGTGGATCTGGCAGCGGATGGAACCATGGAAGTGGAAGCGGATCATAGGGTGGGGGAGAGGGTGAAAATTCTGGGAGCCTTGAAGAATGTGTGGAAGTCGAGAACATTATCTCGGAAAGCAAAAATGGGTATGTTTGAAGGAATAGTGGTTCCAACAATGTTGTATGGTTGCGAGGCGTGGGCTATGGATAGAGTTGTGCGCAGGAGGATGGATGTGCTGGAAATGAGATGTTTGAGAACAATGTGTGGTGTGAGGTGGTTTGGTCGAGTGAGTAACGTAAGGGTAAGAGAGATGTGTGGAAATAAAAAGAGCGTGGTTGAGAGAGCAGAAGAGGGTGTTTTGAAATGGTTTGGGCACATGGAGAGAATGAGTGAGGAAAGATTGACCAAGAGGATATATGTGTCGGAGTTGGAGGGAACGAGGAGAAGTGGGAGACCAAATTGGAGGTGGAAAGATGGAGTGAAAAAGGTTTTGTGTGATCAGGGCCTGAACATGCAGGAGGGTGAAAGGAGGGCAAGGAATAGAGTGAATTGGATCGATGTGGTATACCGGGGTTGACGTGCTGTCAGTGGATTGAATCAGGGCATGTGAAGAGTCTGGGGTAAACCATGGAAAGCTGTGTAGGTATGTATATTTGCGTGTGTGGACGTATGTATGTACATGTGTACAGGGATGGGTTGGGCCATTTCTTTCATCTGTTTCCTTGCGTTACCTCGCAAACGCGGGAGACCGACAAAAAAAAAATATATATATATACATATATATATCCCTGGTGATAGGGGAGAAAGAATACTTCCGACGTATTCCCTGCGTGTCGTAGAAGGCGACTAAAAGGGAGGGAGTGGTTGGCTGGAAATCCTCCCCTCTCGTCTTTAATTTTCTAAAAGAAGGAACAGAGAATGGGGCCCAGTGAGGACATTCTCTCAAAGGTTCAGTCCTCTGTTCTAAATGGTACCTCGCTAACGCGGGAAATGGCGAATAGTATGAAAAAAATATATATATATTTTTTTTTTATATACTTTGTCGCTGTCTCCCGCGTTTGCGAGGTAGCGCAAGGAAACAGACGAAAGAAATGGCCCAACCCCCCCCCCCTACACATGTATATACATACGTCCACACACGCAAATATACATACCTACACAGCTTTCCATGGTTTACCCCAGATGCTTCACATACCTTGATTCAATCCACTGACAGCACGTCAACCCCGATACACCACATCGCTCCTATTCACTCTATTCCCTGCCCTCCTTTCACCCTCCTGCATGTTCAGGCCCCGATCACACAAAACCCCCTTCACTCCATCTTTCCACCTCCAATTTGGTCTCCCTCCTCTCCCTGCTCCCTCCACCTCCGACACATATATCCTCTTGGTCAATCTTTCCTCACTCATCCTCTCCATGTGCCCAAACCACTTCAAAACACCCTCTTCTGCTCTCTCAACCACGCTCTTTTTATTTCCACACATCTCTCTTACCCTTACGTTACTCACTCGATCAAACCACCTCACACCACACATTGTCCTCAAACATCTCATTTCCAGCACATCCATCCTCCTGCGCACAACTCTATCCATAGCCCACGCCTCGCAACCATACAACATTGTTGGAACCACTATTCCTTCAAACATACCCATTTTTGCTTTCCGAGATAATGTTCTCGACTTCCACACATTCTTCAAGGCCCCCAGAATTTTCGCCCCCTCCCCCACCCTATGATCCACTTCCGCTTCCATGGTTCCATCCGCTGCCAGATCCACTCCCAGATATCTAAAACACTTCACTTCCTCCAGTTTTTCCCCGTTCAAACTCACCTCCCAATTGACTTGACCCTCAACCCTACTGTACCTAATAACCTTGCTCTTATTCACATTTACTCTTAACTTTCTTCTTCCACACACTTTACCAAACTCAGTCACCAGCTTCTGCAGTTTCTCACATATACTTATGTAAGTAGGAGAGATGGCCAGAGAGCGTTATTGGATTACGTGTTAATTGACAGGCGTGCGAAAGAGAGACTTTTGGATGTTAATGTGCTGAGAGGTGCAACTGGAGGGATGTCTGATCATTATCTTGTGGAGGCTAAGGTGAAGATTTGTATGGGTTTTCAGAAAAGAAGAGTGAATGTTGGGGTGAAGAGGGTGGTGAGAGTAAGTGAGCTTGAGAAGGAGACCTGTGTGAGGAAGTACCAGGAGAGACTGAGTACAGAATGGAAAAAGGTGAGAACAATGGAAGCAAGGGGAGTGGGGGAGGAATGGGATGTATTTAGGGAATCAGTGATGGATTGCGCAAAAGATGCTTGTGGCATGAGAAGAGTGGGAGGTGGGTTGATTAGAAAGGGTAGTGAGTGGTGGGATGAAGAAGTAAGAGTATTAGTGAAAGAGAAGAGAGAGGCATTTAGACGATTTTTGCAGGGAAAAAATGCAATTGAGTGGGAGATGTATAAAAGAAAGAGACAGGAGGTCAAGAGAAAGGTGCAAGAGGTGAAAAAAAGGGCAAATGAGAGTTGGGGTGAGAGAGTATCATTAAATTTTAGGGAGAATAAAAAGATGTTCTGGAAGGAGGTAAATAAAGTGCGTAAGACAAGGGAGCAAATGGGAACTTCAGTGAAGGGCGCAAATGTGGAGGTGATAACAAGTAGTGGTGATGTGAGAAGGAGATGGAGTGAGTATTTTGAAGGTTTGTTGAATGTGTTTGATGATAGAGTGGTAGATATAGGGTGTTTTGGTCGAGGTGGTGTGCAAAGTGAGAGGGTTAGGGAAAATGATTTGGTAAACAGAGAAGAGGTAGTGAAAGCTTTGCGGAAGATGAAAGCCGGCAAGGCAGCAGGTTTGGATGGTATTGCAATGGAATTTATTAAAAAAGGGGGTGACTGTATTGTTGACTGGTTGGTAAGGTTATTTAATGTATGTATGACTCATGGTGAGGTGCCTGAGGATTGGTGGAATGCGTGCATAGTGCCATTGTACAAAGGCAAAGGGGATAAGAGTGAGTGCTCAAATTACAGAGGTATAAGTTTGTTGAGTATTCCTGGTAAATTATATGGGAGGGTATTGATTTGAGAGGGTGAAGGCATGTACAGAGCATCAGATTGGGGAAGAGCAGTGTGGTTTCAGAAGTGGTAGAGGATGTGTGGATCAGGTGTTTGCTTTGAAGAATGTATGTGAGAAATACTTAGAAAAGCAAATGGATTTGTATGTAGCATTTATGGATCTGGAGAAGGCATATGATAGAGTTGATAGAGATGCTCTGTGGAAGGTATTAAGAATATATGGGGTGGGAGGAAAGTTGTTAGAAGCAGTGAAAAGTTTTTATCGAGGATGTAAGGCATGTGTACGTGTAGGAAGAGAGGAAAGTGATTGGTTCTCAGTGAATGTAGGTTTGCGGCAGGGGTGTGTGATGTCTCCATGGTTGTTTAATTTGTTTATGGATGGGGTTGTTAGGGAGGTAAATGCAAGAGTTTTGGAAAGAGGGGCAAGTATGAAGTCTGTTGGGGATAGTTTGAAAGAAGAAATATATATATATATATATATATATATATATATATATATATATGCTCTCTCTCTCTCTCACACACACACTTTATTTTCATACTATTCGCCATTTCCCGCGTTAGCGAGGTAACGTCGAGAACAGAGGACTGAACCTTTGAGGGAATATCCTCACTTAGCCCCCTTCTCTGTTCCTTCTTTTTGAAAATTGAAAAACAAGAGGGAAGGATTTCCAGGCCCCCGCTCCCTCCCCTTTTGGTTGCCTTCTACGACACTCAGAGAATACATAGGAATTATTCTTTCTCCCCTATCCCTAGGGGTAACACACACACACATATATATATATATATATTTATTTATTTATTATACTTTGTCGCTGTCTCCTGCATTAGCGAGGTAGTGCAAGGAAACAGATGAAAGAATGGCCCAGCCCACCCACATACACATGTATATACATACACGTCCACACACGGACATATACATACGTATACATTTCATCATATACATACATATACATACACAGACATATATACACATGTACATACTTCATACTTGCTGCCTTTATTCATTCCCGTCGCCACCCCGCCAGGAAACAGACAAAAGAATGGCCCAACCCACCCACTTACACATGTATATACATACACGTCCACACACGCACATATGCATACCTATACATCTCAACGTATACATATATATACACACACAGACATATACATATATACACATGTACATAATTCATACTGTTTGCTCGTGTTCATTCCCGTCGCCACCCCGCCACACATAAAATGACAACCCCTTCCCCCTGCATGTGCACAAGATAGCGCTAGGAAAAGACAGCAAAGGCCACATTTGTTCACACTCAGTCTCTAGCTGTCATGTATAATGCACCGAAACCACAGCTCCCTTTCCACATCCAGGCCCCACAAAACTTTCCATGGTTTACCCCAGACACTTCACATGCCCTGGTTCAATCCATTGACAGCATGTCGACCCCGGTATACCACATCGTTCCAATTCACTCTATTCCTTGCACGCCTTTCACCCTCCTGCATGTTCAGGCCCTGATCATTCAAAATCTTTTTCACTCCATCTTTCCACCTCCAATTTGGTCTCCCAGATTCCACCTGCATGAGATTACCCTGCATATGAAAAATAATAATGGTTATATCATTGTCATTGGATGGAAAGGAGTGCAGTCTCTTCAAGGAATTTCATACTCCAAAGGAGTCCATATTTTCCTGCAGCTGATTGTAATACAGCTCTGAAGTTCCAGGAGCCCCATAAATGGGGATCTTTGGGCTGAAAGATAGTAATAATGATTATGATAATGAAAGACAATATATTGAGGGTGTTGGTATTGTGTGTGCATGTCCGCTTGTCTGTAGAAAAGACTTATTGCTAGAATATTGCCATAAACCCAAAGCTGTTCTCATGGGGCATAGTGATGATGGCCCTTATCACTGAAAATAAGGGAGTAGTGAAGGTAAGATTTGCTGTGAAGGTGAAATGTGTAGTGAAGATAAGGGTGCTGTAAAGAGGGACTTCGACTTGATCCATAACTCTTTATAGGTTTCTGTACATAATCCTTGCATGAACTTTCCCACCTCCCTCATAATTTTCATACACGTATTGCATATGATGATTTGCAGGTCATAAAATTTCAGTTTGAATCCATATCACTGTTATTTATATGCTCAGTCTGTATCAGAGCAGTTTTTCTCTTACATCTTGTCTGGCAATTTTTTTTAAAGATTCCAGTGATGGACAAAAGTCCGCATCAAGGCCAGGCCTTAATTGAAATATGGAGAAGTTACTGAAAGGGAAAAAGAAGAGACGAGGGAAAGTATTTACAAATTTTGAAAGAAGTGAAGTTTAGGTTCTACTACTCATCTTTGCTAATCCCCTCCTCATATCTACCTACCAGTTTCTTCATTGCCCCTTTTTATTATTTATTTATTTTAGTTGTTTCTGTATTGTATATGATTATATTTTTGTATACACAATAATAAAAGAATGAATTTACTGCTTCATATGTAATTCCATATATTATTTTTTTATGCATTTTCGCCATTTCCAGCATTAGCGAGGTAGCGCCAAGAACAGAGAACTAAACCTAAGAGGGAAAATCCTCACTTAGCTTCCTTCTCTGTTCCTTGTTTTGGAAAAGTAAAAACTGGAGGGGAGGATTTCCAGCCCCCTGCTCTCTCCCCTTTTACAACATGTAGGGAATACATGGGAAGTATTCTTTCTTCCCTATCTCCAGGGATGTATACTTAATTTTTCTTTGCTTCATCTAGTTATTTTTTTTCCATAGATATTGATAGGAAATAAATTTAAGATAAACTATTCAGCATCAGTTTTCAAAAAAAAAAAAAAAAATGCAATCCCAGTTACAAAGCATTCTTTTGCAAAGAGTATGCACGTTTCGTACACTAGATCTTAGCAGATGGATTGGTACAGGTATACCACTGATTTTCCGGCAACTGATGGTTCAGCGCCTCCTTTAGTCCAGACAGAATTACGTGAGGGAACTTGAAATTACTGCAGCCACCAGACTAGGTTACTGGGTGGCCACAGATGGCATTGTGTAGGGTGCACTTATTTAGATTCTTTGCACTGCACTTGTTGGAGGTGATACTGCAATTCTGTGAGATTCTTAGCTTATTTTGCTTAAATTTAACCCTAGATATGGCTTCTAAGACATATAAGAGTGTCAGTCATGGTGCCAAACGTAAACACCAGTCCATATGGACCATGGTGTTTTGGTGCGTAAGCTGTGTGACATCTACAGTATTGGTTCATCAACTGTTTTGATATAAAGAAGCAAAGGGAGAAAATATTGAAATTCTATGCAGACAGCAATTCCAAGAAGAAAATGACGATTAGAAAAACTATGAAAGATGGGAAGAGTACTGAGCACAATCGAGTGATGATGAAATGGTTTCGACATCGTCGGAGTGGAGTGGATTTGTCAGGTAGCATGATAATGGACCAGGTTAAGTTGTTCCATAAAGAACTTAAGTTACAACATGAGTGTGACTATAGTGAAAAATTGCTTCACAGATTCAAGAAGCGTCATGGAATTTCCATGAATAAAGTGTGCGGAGAAAGGCAGTCTGCAAACCTTGAAGGAGCTGCTGAATATGTTGACAAATTTGCGAAACTCGTAGCTGACGAGCACCTCAGTCCTGAGCAGGTGTATAATGCAGGTGAAACTGCATTATTCTGGCAATGCACACAGGAAAACACTAATAACAGAAGATGAAGAAGACCCCACAGGATTGAAACAATCTAAGGACAGACTTACCATTTTAGGGTGCTCAAACATTTAATATTTGTTTAAATTTCTAGCAATCCATGGTATACTTTATACACATGGGAGATGTATAATTAGTGGGTTAGTGGTGTGTTGATAAATTATTATTACTTGACCATGGTTGATCCGGCAAAATGGTTAATCCGGTAAGGCTTTGGAACCAAGAGTGCCGGAAAATTGGTAGTGTACGTGTATTCTGACAGGCTGGACCCTGAGTTGGTGGTAGTGTATATGACTCAGAACCATGAAAGAGTTAAAGATATGGTAAATATAAGTGTTTTCTTAAGATGAGGGTGCAGTGAAAATGAAGACACGGTGAAAGTAAGGGTGTAGTGATGATGAATTGCTTGAGATAAGAATAGTGAAAATGAGATTGTAGTGAATGTAAGGGCGCAGTAAAGATGAAGGTGCTGTAAAGATGGAGTTTAGTGAAGGTGTGTCTCTAATGAAGATGCCTTAGGCCTGACCCCAAAATTACTCAAGCTAGGTTTCAGGCTTTCTTAAGAAGCTAGTAATGATTATGATACCAGTGATAATAATGTTGGTATAGATATGTATAACCTAAAAAACAAAATACTTATGCCACAGTGATGTTGTTAAAGAGAGGATTTTGTAGAGAGATTAGCTGTTTGGAGACAACCTTTGATTACCAACCATTTATACTGTTTCCCTTGGAATAGGAAAGCTATTTTCATTTGAGTATAGAGCACTTATTATTATATCTTTCATCAAATAAGTTATGCAGGATATAGATAGGGCCTAATCTAAAATAGTTTAGAAGCATGTACATCTTAATTATGCACAATATATTTTTAGAAAGATTTTAAAATTATAACAGCAGATGTCACAAAGTGAATAGTTAGCATACTTTACTTTAAGATACTGTACATAGAAATTTAGGACAAATTAGTCATTGTGCCATGCTCTGTTGCTGAACTGGTTATTGTGAAAGATGATTGAAGGTCCTTCCACAGGTTCATCCATGCCAGGAGCATGACAGTAGAAAATTATTCAGCATCTAAGTGGCTCATTCCCAGAACCATTCTTTGTCACTACATCTGGCATTTTCACAGTATGACAATGTAGTACAGAACAAAACCAGAATAGAGTAGATGTACAGAACAGTATTGTATAGAGTGTACACACTTGCGCATGTGAAAGGAGAGCTTAATCACAGTTCATGGTAAACACAATAAGCTCTTTTTGTAATACAGTATATGCACATGATGTGCTGAACAAATGAGACATTTCTCACAGTACAGTACATGATGAACAGAGAACACCAGTGGTAAATTTACAAAAGTAACTGGGCGAATGAAAGGCAGCCAAAAAGAATGAGATGTGTAGTTGAACTGAAGAGATGCCACTGCACAGACCAGGCCACTGGTGGTAACCAGTCATTGCCACTAATGTGCATTTGGTGTATCAAACTTACCTCTCCTGATAAATGATATCATTAAACAACATTCCATGTTGTTATAAGTAATGTTTGGTATTTTTTCACATATACGATATCACACATCCCCTCTGTTGAACAACAGTGTTTGGTATTACTGACTGCAGATAGTGTTGTTATGTAGAGGGGACCACAATTTGGGGTGTATTATACATGGATAGGGAACTTTGATTTTGGTGCATTACACACGGCATCCAGAGAATGGATATTAGTAAATGCGGCCTTTCTTCATCTGTTCCTGGCAATACCTTGCTATTGCTGGAAACAGTGATCGAGTGTGAAAAAGATTTTATATATTTTTTATGGTTGCGAGGCATGGGCTATAGATAGAGTTATGCGGAGGAGGGTGGATGTGTTGGAAATGAGATGTTTGAGGACAATATGTGGTGTGAGGTGATTTGATCGAGTAAGTAATGAAAGGGTAAGAGAGATGTGTGGTAATAAAAAGAGTGTGGTTGAGAGAGCAGAAGAGTGTGTTTTGAAATGGTTTGATCACATGGAGAGAATGAGTGAGGAAAGATTGACCAAAAGGATATATGTGTCGGAGGTGGAGGGAACAAGGAGAAGTGGGAGGACCAGATTGGAGGTGGAAAGATGGAGTGGAAAAGATTTTGAGCGATCAGGGCCTGAACATGCAGGAGGGTGAAAGGCGTGCAAGGAATAGAGTGAATTAGAACAATGTGGTGTACTTGAGTTGACGTGCTGTCAATGGATTGAACCAGGGATGTGAAGCGTCTGGGGTAAACCATGGAAAGTTCTGTGGGGCTTGGATGTGGAAAGGGAGCTGTGGTTTCAGTGCATTATACATGACAGCTAGAGACTGAGTGTGAATGAATGTGGCCTTTGTTGTCTTTTCCTGGCGCTACCTCGTGTGCATGCTGGGGGAGGGGGTTGTCATTTCATGTGTGGCGAGGTGGCGATGGGAATGAATTAAGGCAGACAGTATGAATTATGTGCATGTGGATATATGTATGTCTGCGTGTGTATATATATGTATACGTTGAGATGTATAGGTATGTATATATTGCGTGTGTGGATGTATATTTATATACATTTGTATGTGGGTGGTTGGGCCATTCTTTCATCTGTTTCCTTGCGCTACCTCGCTAACACGGGAGACAGCGACAAAGCAAAATGATATATATATATATATATATATATATATTTATATATATATATATATATATATATATATATATATATATATATATATATATATATATTTTTTTTTTTTTTTTTTTTTTTTTTTAATACTTTGTCGCTGTCTCCCGCGTTTGCGAGGTAGCGCAAGGAAACAGACGAAAGAAATGGCCCAACCCCCCCCCCCATACACATGTACATAGACACGTCCACACATGCAAATATACATTCTTTATATATATATATATATATATATATATATATATATATATATATATATATATATATATATATATATATAAATATATATATATATATGCATTATGCACACACACTCACATTTTCTACAGATGATTGACTATAGAGTGAAAAATTTTCACTTGGTTTCTTTGTTTGTTTCTTTTAGAAAGTAATACAGGAGGGTATGGTTTCCAGCTCCCTGCTGCCATTCCTCTAAATCACCTACAACATGCAGGGAATATGTGGGCATTATTATATATAGATATATATATTTATCTATCAGTGGATTGAACCAGGGCATGTAAAGCATCTCAGGTAAACCATGGAAAGTTTTGTGGGGCTTGGATGTGGAAAGGGAGCTTTGGTTTTAGTGCATTACACATGACAGCTACAGACTGAGTGTGAACGAATGTGGCCTTTCTTTGTCTTTTCCCTAGCCCTCCCTTGGGGTGGGGTGGGGGGGAAGAGAGAGAGAGATAATGCTATTTCATGTGTGGTGGGATGGCGACAGAAGTGGATGAAGGCAGCAAGAATGAATATGTACATGTGTATATATGTATATGTCGGTGTATGTATATGTATGCAAACATTGAAATATATAGGTATGCACATGTGCATGTGTGGGCGGTTTTGTATATACATGTGTATGTGGGTGGGTTGGGCCATTCTATTGTCTGTTTCCTTGCACTACCTCGCGAACACGGGAGACAGCGATTAAGTATATTAATGATAATAATTAAAAAGATTCATCTATATATGTCTCTGTGCCTGTTCCCTTTAAGAACTCCCATCAACAGGGTGACCACGATGAAGGAGTTTATATTTATTCCCCTCCTTACAGTCCTCTTTTACATGTCAGTCCATGCATTTGTCCCCCATATCTCTCCCTTCAGCACTTTTCCTTCCTTTTTCCCATGTCACAGGTGCTCCCCCTCTTAAACTAACCCTGTTAATTGTACCATCATGTACTCCCTTGTAAACCCCCTCATTACTTTGTTCATTCTTTTAACCACAAGCTCCTCTCCAATAATTAATTCTTTGAAGAGACCCAGTGACCCTTCTACCCTGTACTGTTCTCTCCCTTACTTACCGAAGATAGTTCCCACACATTTAAGTTTTGTCACCTATACCAGTCTTTCTCCCCCCCATATCTATAATGCGGTTTAGTACACTTTCTTTTCTTTTTCTGTATGACTTTGCAAATTCTATACTTTTTCTCTGGTTCCTTTCAACCATTTCTTCACTTTTTCTCACTTTCCCATTCAATTGTGAACATTTACACACATCATGAAACACACTTACACATGTATCACCACCCTTATGAAGAGGAGTGAGGAGAGGTTGACAAAGAGGATATATATGTCAGAAGTTGAGGGGACAAGGAGAAAAGGAAACCACATTGGAAATGGAAGGATGATTCAGGGCCTGATTATGCAGGAGCTTGAGAGGCATGCTCAGGGTATAATGAATAGGATTGAACCAGGTGCCCATGAAGCAGCTTTGCAGGGGACACCATGGAAAAGTCTTTGGGATCTAGTTGTGGATTGTGGGTTGTAGTTTCAGTGCATTACATACGGCTGCTGTAGCGTAGATATGAGCAAATGAGGCCTTTCTTTGTCTCTGATCTTGTAGTCGGTATTTCTCTGAGTTTGTTTTTGATGCCTGAATGCTTAGTTTGTCACGGGGATACTATGGAGTAATAGGGATTGTTTGAGATGATTGGAATTGTTTGTTAGATGTTTGTGCTGGAGGTGGTTTTGGGAGTTACTGTCAGAGTTGTTGCTGCATCGAGTGCAGTTGGAGCATGTGATGAAAGTGTTTTTGTAATGGGTGATCGGCACTGGGCAGAGGTACTCTGGTTATCCAGGATTAGGTTTAATGTTACTGGCTTGCATTAGTACTCGGGAGATGAAGAAATGAAAAATTTGTGTGAATGTTTAAAGCATTTGGGTACTTATGATGGTCCAGTGAACTAGTATGAAAGTAAGGTATTACCGCAGAATGGCCCAAGGACCCTCATGTAGATGGGGGGGCTTTAGTTTCAGTGCATTATGTAATGGCAGCAAGAGAATGGGTGTAGGCAGATAAGGCGGGTTTTTCACTCTCTGGTAAGTCTTCGCTAAAGTAGGGAACTGGAAACAAATGTGAAAAAAATTATTAGTTTTGTTGTTATTAATTTGGGTGTTAATATAATTGCTACTTTTAAGGGACACAAAGTTTCTCCTGACCGTTTCATGATGTAGAATGAAGGTGAGATGATTGTGACAGTTCAGTGTGAAGCTGGCTTTCTTTATTTATACTGATGTTAACATCATGTATTACACCATATTTATACGTACAACATATACTGCACAGTAATACATGCTGCTATGCAGTTATGTATGATCCTGTGTTCTGTACTGTGCATGTTTTTGTAAGTCTTCCAATTCCAATGGGCTTTGCATGTCAAATGAAAAGGCTAAAGAAGAAATTCAAAAGATTGTGGCTATTTCAAGTGTTGATATGTTATTTAGCCAAGTTCAGAAGACTGTCATTAGTGGTTGCAAGTGTAAATACTGGTACTACAGAGATTCCTACCTTTACAATGGTCTTGTGTCCACTAGGTATGACAATCTTAATGGTATTTGTAACTTAAAACACCAGCAACTCCATGAAGCCATCTCTTTTCAACTCCATTTTTTTTTTTTTTTTTTTCAAACTACTCACCATAAAAAGAAACACATCTGTGAAATCTACTTTTGACCTACCGTGCAATTTCTTGATACACGAATGGTAAAGGGTATGGAAGTGATATGGGGTTATATATGAAGCTTCAACAGCTTTCAGTTGTGTGGCTTCTCAGTTTTTCCCGTGTTTACTGAAGGGACTCTATTTCTAGCCTATTTAATTTTTCTCTATCATTAATTATCAGCCAAATATTCATTGCAGAATGTAGATTTTGAGAACAGTATTATTTCCATGATATCCATTGTGTGAAACACACACTAAACATTAATCTGAAAGAGATGTCCAGCCCAGGAGCACTATATTTCATGTGCTGAGATGCTAAGATGAATGTTACCAGTGTTTTTGTTCCCTTAGTTTAGTACAAGGCCTTTATTTTTGCCTCTGATTATTTTATCTCCATATTGTTCATGGCAAATAGGATATACTAGAAAATTTTAATTTTCAGTATGAAATTAATTGCGAGTTAGCTAACTATGATCGTGAATGAGTGATTTTTAGTTTGTGTTGGAATTTGTGTAGTAGGTTATAATAAGATTGTTATACATAGATCATTCATTGTGTTTATTATTATTATTATTATTATTATTATTATTATTGTTATTATTATTATTATTATTATTATTATTATTATTATTATTATTATTATTGTTATTGTGATACTTAAAGGCTGTTTGCTGTGTCAGTGATGTAGCGCAAGGAAACAGACAAAGAATGGTCCAACCACTCATATACACATATTGTAAATAATGCACCGAAACCACAGCTCCCTTTCCACATCCATTCCCCACAAAACTTCCACTTCCAGTTTGGTCTCCCGCTTGTCCTTGTTCCCTCCACCTCAGACATATATATCCTCTTTGTCAATCTTTCCTCACTCATTATCTCCATGTGTCCAAACCTTTTCAGCACACCCTCTTCTGCTTTCTCAACCACACTCTGTTTATTACCACACGTCTCATACTTTTTCATCACTTACTCAATCAAACCAGCTTACACCTCATATTGTCCTCAAACATTTCACTTTCAACACATCCACCCTCCTCCGTACAACCCTAACTATAGCCCATGCCTCGCAATCATATGACATTGTTGGAACCACTCTTCAAACATACCCATTTTTGCTCTCCAAGATAATGTTCACGCCTTCCACACATTCTTCAATGCTCCCAGAACCTTCGCCCCCTCCCCAACCTGTGACTCACTTCTGCTTCCATGGTTCCATCCACTGGTAAGTCCACTCTCAGATATCAAAAACACCACTTTCTCCAGTTTTTCTCCATTCGAACGACTCCCAGTTAACTTGTTCCTCCACTCCACTGAACCTAATATCCTTGCTCTTATTCACATTTACTCTCAACTTTCTCCTTTTGTACACTTTACCAAACTTAGTCATCAACCACTGCAGTTTCTCACCCGAATCGTCACCAGCGCTGTATCATCAGTGAACAACAACTGGCTCACTTCCCAAGCCCTCTCAACCACAACAGACTGCATACTTGCCCCTCTCACCAAAACTCTTGCATTCACCTCCCTAACCACCCCAGCCATGAACAAATTAAACAACATTAGGGACATCATGCACCCCTGCCGCAAACCAACATTCACTGGGAACCAGTCACAATCCTCTCTTCCTACTCATAAACATGCCTTACATACTTGGTAAAAACTTTTCACTGCTTGTAGCAACTTACCATCCACACCATATACTCTTAATACCTTCCACAAAGCATCTCTATCAATCCTATCATATCCCATTTCCAGATCCATAAATGCTACATACAAATCCATCAGTTTATTATTATTATTATTATTATTATTAGTAGTAGTAGTAGTAGTAGTAGTAGTAGTAGTAGTAGTAGTAGTAATTTATTACTATACTATTATTATTATTATTATTATTATTATTATTATTATTTTTATTATTATTATTATTATTATTATTATTATTATTATTATTATTATTTATTATTTATTTTATTATACTTTGTCGCTGTCTCCCGCGTTTGCGAGGTAGCGCAAGGAAACAGACGAAAAGAAATGGCCCAACCCCCCCCATACACATGTATATACATACGTCCACATACGCAAATATACATACCTACACAACTTTCCATGCTTTACCCCAGACGCTTCACATGCCTTGATTCAATCCACTGACAGCACGTCAACCCCGGTATACCACATCGCTCCAATTCACTCTATTCCTTGCCCTCCTTTCACCCTCCTGCATGTTCAGGCCCCGATCACACAAAATCTTTTTCACTCCATCTTTCCACCTCCAATTTGGTCTCCCTCTTCTCCTCGTTCCCTCCACCTCCGACACATATATCCTCTTGGTCAATCTTTCCTCACTCATTCTCTCCATGTGCCCAAACCACTTCAAAACACCCTCTTCTGCTCTCTCAACCACGCTCTTTTTATTTCCCTTACGTTACTCACTCGATCAAACCACCTCACACCACACATTGTCCTCAAACATCTCATTTCCAGCACATCCATCCTCCTGCGCACAACTCTATCCATAGCCCACGCCTCGCAACCATACAACATTGTTGGAACCACTATTCCTTCAAACATACCCATTTTTGCTTTCCAAGATAATGTTCTCGACTTCCACACATTCTTCAAGGCTCCCAGAATTTTCGCCCCCTCCCCCACCCTATGATCTACTTCCGCTTCCATGGTTCCATCCGCTGCCAGATCCACTCCCAGATATCTAAAACACTTCACTTCCTCCAGTTTTTCTCCATTCAAACTCACCTCCCAATTGACTTGACCCTCAACCCTACTGTACCTAATAATTATTATTATTATTATTATTATTATTATTGTTGTTGTTGTTGTTATTGTATAATCCCAGAAACCTTTCTCTCGGGCTCCTAAAGCTTTGTGGTTGTGCTACAATCAGAAATAGGGAAACAAAGGATTTCTTTGGTGCAAAAACATCCTCATTAAGAATTTACAGACTTCATGAACAGATGTTGATACAGCCTCACTTAAGGTGACTTTTCACTTGCAATGTAACTACATACAGGTGGAGTCTGGTAGCACCTATGTGTGTGTGTGTGTGTTTGAAGAGAGTGTGAGTATCCCTGACTTTATCATCATTTTCACCTCTACCCTTTAGCTTTGTTTCACTTAGAGCTGGAACGTTCAGGTTCCTTTCCTCAGACAGACTACTTATCTTACCTTTCTTCTAATTTTGGTTATATCCACATATGTTTAAGATGCCCAAGTCAGAACCATCAAGCAGGATGTGCTGTCCTTACTTGGCACCTTCTTCTGTTCTCTCTTTTACTAAGAAACTGAAATACTGAAGGGGAAGGATTCCAGTGCCCCTTCCCTCTCACTCCTATCTGTCTGTCCATATCGCTGATGCTTGTTCTCTCCAGGAACTCCTATCAAGGGAGTGGGTCTCGACAAAAGTCTCCAGTTATCCCTGTCCCTACATGCCTCCTTTGCATACACCATTCCACTTATTCTTCTGCCATTTCTGTCTCTTCAGTACTCTTCCATTGTATTTCCCCATTTCATAGGTGGTCTTCCTCTCACACTCTTCTTATAATATCTCCGTCTTGCATTTTCTCCACATGCCCAAACCCTTTCAAAGTATTATGTTTCACCAAATTCTTCTATTCCACAATTCATTCCCATTGCATTCCTTACAGTACCAAATCTTTCATACACCCCTTTATTTCTTTTTCATTCTCTCGTCATACCACATGTTCCTTTCAAATCACTTATTTTCACATTATTGGTCCTTGACATCTGTCACTAATTCCACGTCCTTGTTTTGGCTGCATGGGTCAGGGTCAGGAGCACAATACTGTCCATTGATTTTGTCTTCACTGCCCTTCATTATTCCGTTAAGGGACCCAGTGACTCTTTTCCCCTGTACTACTCTCTCCCATATCTCTCCTTCTGTATCACCAGACTTATCCAAGCTAGTTTCTAAATACTTAAATTAAGTTGCCTATTCACATCTTTCTCCCTCATATGTATAACATAGTTGAGTACTCTTTCTTAAGAACTTTTATGCTATAGGGCTTGGCAAAATCTATACTTTCATCACTGTGCTTCCTTTCAAACATCATTACTTTATTTTTACTTGCATTTACCTTCATAACACACTTACAGCCTGCAACTCTTATTCTTTCTCAGCTAACATTACAGTATCATCTGCAGACATGCTTATCACTAGCCACCAATCCTCACCACCTCATTCGATCTCTGCACCCCTTTTCCCTAGTTTTTCTCTCATCACTCAGTCCATATATATATGTATATTCCTATGAGCCCATTGGGAAATTGAAACATGTGGACTCATAGGAATATACATCATGTGCAAAATTGTGATCCTTTCCAATATATATGTATGTATGTATATGATCTCGCTTCTTGTGGGACAGGGTAGCACCAGGAATGGATGAAGGCAAGCAAGTACGAATATGTACATATGTATAAATGTATGTGTCTGTGTATATATATATATATATTTTTCTTTCTTTTAAACTATTCGCCATTTCCCGCGTTAGCGAGGTAGCGTTAGGAACAGAGGACTGGGCCTTTTTTGGAATATCCTCACCTGGCCCCCTCTGTTCCTTCTTTTGGAAAATTAGAAAAAAAAAAAAAAACGAGAGGGGAGGATATATAAATATATATATATATATATTATTAGTATTATTATTATTATACTTTGTCTTGTCGCTGTCTCCCGCGTTTGCGAGGTAGCGCAAGGAAACAGACGAAAGAAATGGCCCAACCCCCCCCCCCCCATACACATGTATATACATACGTCCACACACGCAAATATACATACCTACACAGCTTTCCATGGTTTACCCCAGACGCTTCACATGCCTTGATTCAATCCACTGACAGCACATCAACCCCGGTATACCGCATCGCTCCAATTCACTCTATTCCTTGCCCTCCTTTCACCCTCCTGCATGTTCAGGCCCCAATCACACAAAATCTTTTTCACTCCATCTTTCCACCTCCAATTTGGTCTCCCTCTTCTCCTCGTTCCCTCCACCTCCGACACATATATCCTCTTGGTCAATCTTTCCTCACTCATTCTCTCCATGTGCCCAAACCACTTCAAAACACCCTCTTCTGCTCTCTCAACCACGCTCTTTTTATTTCCACACATCTCTCTTACCCTTATGTTACTTACTCGATCAAACCACCTCACACCACACATTGTCCTCAAACATCTCATTTCCAGCACATCCATCCTCCTGCGCACAACTCTATCCATAGCCCACGCCTCGCAACCATACAACATTGTTGGAACCACTATTCCTTCAAACATACCCATTTTTGCTTTCCGAGATAATGTTCTTGACTTCCACACATTCTTCAAGGCTCCCAGAATTTTCGCCCCCTCCCCCACCCTATGATCCACTTCCGCTTCCATGGTTCCATCCGCTGCCAGATCCACTCCCAGATATCTAAAACACTTCACTTCCTCCAGTTTTTCTCCATTCAAACTCACCTCCCAATTGACTTGACCCTCAACCCTACTGTAACTAATAACCTTGCTCTTATTCACATTTACTCTTAACTTTCTTCTTTCACACACTTTACCAAACTCAGTCACCAGCTTCTGCAGTTTCTCACATGAATCAGCCACCAGCGCTGTATCATCAGCAAACAACAACTGACTCACTTCCCAAGCTCTCTCATCCCCAACAGACTTCATACTTGCCCCTCTTTCCAAAACTCTTGCATTCACCTCCCTAACAACCCCATCCATAAACAAATTAAACAACCATGGAGACATCACACACCCCTGCCGCAAACCTACATTCACTGAGAACCAATCACTTTCCTCTCTTCCTACACGTACACATGCCTTACATCCTCGATAAAAACTTTTCACTGCTTCTAACAACTTACCTCCCACACCGTATATTCTTAATACCTTCCACAGAGCATCTCTATCAACTCTATCATATGCCTTCTCCAGATCCATAAATGCTACATACAAATCCATTTGCTTTTCTAAGTATTTCTCACATACATTCTTCAAAGCAAACACCTGATCCACACATCCTCTACCACTTCTGAAACCACACTGCTCTTCCCCAATCTGATGCTCTGTACATGCCTTCACCCTCTCAATCAATACCCTCCCATATAATTTACCAGGAATACTCAACAGACTTATACCTCTGTAATTTGAGCACTCACTCTTATCCCCTTTGCCTTTGTACAATGGCACTATGCACGCATTCCGCCAATCCTCAGGCTTTGTTGCTGTCTCCCTCGTTTGCGAGGTAGCGCAAGGAAACAGACGAAAGAAATGGCCCAACCCACCCCATACACATGTATATACATACGTCCACACACGCAAATATACATACCTACTCAGCTTTCCATGGTTTACCCCAGACGCTTCACATGCCCTGATTCAATCCACTGACAGCACGTCAACCCCGGTATACCACATCGATCCAATTCACCCTATTCCTTGCCCTCCTTTCACCCTCCTGCATGTTCAGGCCCTGATCACACAAAATCTTTTTCACTCCATCTTTCCACCTCCAATTTGGTCTCCCACTTCTCCTCGTTCCCTCCACCTCCGACACATATATCCTCTTGGTTTCCTTGCGCTACCTCGCAAACACGGGAGACAGCGACAAAGCAAAAAAAATGTGTGGAAGTCGAGAACATTATCTCGGAAAGCAAAAATGGGTATGTTTGAAGGAATAGTGGTTCCAACAATGTTGTATGGTTGCGAGGCGTGGGCTATGGATAGAGTTGTGCGTAGGAGGATGGATGTGCTGGAAATGAGATGTTTGTGGACAATGTGTGGTGTGAGGTGGTTTGATCGAGTGAGTAACGTAAGGGTAAGAGAGATGTGTGGAAATAAAAAGAGCGTGGTTGAGAGAGCAGAAGAGGGTGTTTTGAAGTGGTTTGGGCACATGGAGAGGATGAGTGAGGAAAGATTGACCAAGAGGATATATGTGTCGGAGGTGGAGGGAACAAGGAGAAGAGGGAGACCAAATTGGAGGTGGAAAGATGGAGTGAAAATGATTTTGTGTGATCGGGGCCTGAGCATGCAGGAGGGTGAAAGGAGGGCAAGGAATAGAGTGAATTGGAGCGATGTGGTATACCGGGGTTGACGTGCTGTCAGTGGATTGAAGCAGGGCATGTGAAGCGTCTGGGGTAAACCATGGAAAGCTGTGTAGGTATGTATATTTGCGTGTGTGGACGTATGTATATACATGTGTATGGGGGTGGGTTGGCCCATTTCTTTCGTCTGTTTCCTTGCGCTACCTCGCAAACGCGGGAGACAGCGACAGAGTATAATAAAAAAAAAAAAAATATATATATATATATATATATATATAAACAGAGAAGAGGTAGTAAAAGCTTTGCGGAAGATGAAAGCCGGCAAGGCAGCAGGTTTGGATGGTATTGCAGTGGAATTTATTAAAAAAGGGGGTGACTGTATTGTTGACTGGTTGGTAAGGTTATTTAATGTATGTATGACTCATGGTGAGGTGCCTGAGGATTGGCAGAATGCGTGCATAGTGCCATTGTACAAAGGCAAAGGGGATAAGAGTGAGTGCTCAAATTACAGAGGTATAAGTTTGTTGAGTATTCCTGGCAAATTATATGGGAGGGTATTGATTGAGAGGGTGAAGGCATGTACAGAGCATCAGATTGGGGAAGAGCAGTGTGGTTTCAGAAGTGGTAGAGGATGTGTGGATCAGGTGTTTGCTTTGAAGAATGTATGTGAGAAATACTTAGAAAAGCAAATGGATTTGTATGTAGCATTTATGGATCTGGAGAAGGCATATGATAGAGTTGATAGAGATGCTCTGTGGAAGGTATTAAGAATATATGGTGTGGGAGGCAAGTTGTTAGAAGCAGTGAAAAGTTTTTATCGAGGATGTAAGGCATGTGTACGTGTAGGAAGAGAGGAAAGTGATTGGTTCTCAATGAATGTAGGTTTGCGGCAGGGGTGTGTGATGTCTCCATGGTTGTTTAATTTGTTTATGGATGGGGTTGTTAGGGAGGTGAATGCAAGAGTTTTGGAAAGAGGGGCAAGTATGAAGTCTGTTGGGGATGAGAGAGCTTGGGAAGTGAGTCAGTTGTTGTTCGCTGATGATACAGCGCTGGTGGCTGATTCATGTGAGAAACTGCAGAAGCTGGTGACTGAGTTTGGTAAAGTGTGTGAAAGAAGAAAGTTAAGAGTAAATGTGAATAAGAGCAAGGTTATTAGTTACAGTAGGGTTGAGGGTCAAGTCAATTGGGAGGTGAGTTTGAATGGAGAAAAACTGGAGGAAGTGAAGTGTTTTAGATATCTGGGAGTGGATCTGGCAGCGGATGGAACCATGGAAGCGGAAGTGGATCATAGGGATGGGGGAGGGGGCGAAAATTCTGGGAGCCTTGAAGAATGTGTGGAAGTCGAGAACATTATCTCGGAAAGCAAAAATGGGTATGTTTGAAGGAATAGTGTTTCCAACAATGTTGTATGGTTGTGAGGCGTGGACTATGGATAGAGTTGTGCGCAGGAGGATGGATGTGCTGGAAATGAGATGTTTGAGGACAATGTGTGGTGTGAGGTGGTTTGATCGAGTAAGTAACGTAAGGGTAAGAGAGATGTGTGGAAATAAAAAGGGCGTGGTTGAGAGAGCAGAAGAGGGTGTTTTGAAATGGTTTGGGCACATGGAGAGAATGAGTGAGGAAAGATTGACCAAGAGGATATATGTGTTGGAGGTGGAAGGAACGAGAAGTGGGAGACCAAATTGGAGGTGGAAAGATGGAGTGAAAAAGACTTTGAGTGATTGTGGCCTGAACATGCAGGAGGGTGAAAGGCGGGCAAGGAGTAGAGTGAATTAGATCAATGTGGTATACCAGGGTCGACATGGTGTTAATGGATTGAATTAGGGCATGTAAAGCGTCTGCGGTAAACCATGGAAAGTTCTGTAGGGCCTGGATGTGGAAAGGGAGCTGTGGTTTCGGTGCATTATTACATGACAGCTAGAGACTGAGTGTGAACGAATGGGGCCTTTGTTGTCTTTTCCCAGTGCTACCTCGCACACATGATGGGGGAGGTGGATGTTATTCCATGTGTGGCGAGGTGGCGATGGGAATAAATAAAGGCAGACAGTATGAATTATGTACATGTGTATATATGTATATGTCTGTGTGTGTATATATATGTGTACATTGAGATGTATAGGTATGTATATTTGAGTGTGTGGATGTGTATGTATATACATGTGTATGTGGGTGGGTTGGGCCATTTCTTTCATCTGTTTCCTTGTGCTACCTCGCAAACACGGGAGACGGCGACAAAGCAAAATAAATAAAATAAATAAAATAAATGACTCATGGTGAGGTGCCTGAGGATTGGCGGAATGCTTGCATAGTGCCATTGTACAAAGGCAAAGAGGATAAAAGTGAGTGCTTAAATTACATAGGTATAAGTTTGAGTATTCTTGGGAAATTATATGGGAGGGTATTGATTGAGAGGGTGAAGGCATGTACAGAGCATCAGATTGGGGAAGAGCAATGTGGTTTCAGAAGTAGTAGAGGATGTGTGGATCAGGTGTTTGCTTTGAAGAATGTATGTGAGAAATACTTAGAAAAGCAAATGGATTTGTATGTAGCATTTATGTATCTGGAGAAGGCATATGATAGAGTTGATAGAGATGCTCTTGGAAGGTATTAAGAATATATGGTGTGGGAGGCAAGTTGTTAGAAGCATTGAAAAGCTTTTATCAAGGATGTAAGGCATGTGTATGTGTTGGAAGAGAGGAAAGTGATTGGTTCTCAGTGAATGTAGGTTTGCGGCAGGGTAGTGTGTTGTCTCCATGGTTGTTTAATTTGTTTATGGATGGGGTTGTTAGGGAGGTGAATGCAAGAGTTTTGGAAGTCAGTTGTTCACTGATGATACAGTGCTGGTGGCTGATTCATGTGAGAAACTGCAGAAGCTGATGACTGAGTTTGGTAAAGTGTGTGAAAGAAGAAAGCTGAGAGTAAATGTGAATAAGAGCAAGGTTATTAGGTACAGTAGGGTTGAGGGACAAGTCAGTTAGGAGGTAAGTTTGAATGGAGAAAAACTGGAGGAAGTGAAATGTTTCAGATACATGGGAGTGGATTTAGCAGTGGATGGAACCATGGAAGTGGATGTGAATCATAGGGTGGGGGAGGGGGCGAAAGTTCTGGGAGCGTTGAAGAATGTGTGGCAGTCGAGAACATTATCTTGGAAAGCAAAAATGGGTATGTTTGAAGGAATAGTGGTTCCAACAGTGTTATATGGTTGCGAGGCATGGGCTAGAGATAGAGTTGTCCGGAGGAGGGTGGATGTATTGGAAATGATATGTTTGAGGACAATATGTGGTGTGAGGTGGTTTGATCGAGTAAGTAATAACAGAGTAGGAGAGATGTGTGGTGATAAAAAGAGTGTGGTTGAGAGAGCTGAAGAGGGTGTTTTGAATTGGTTTGGTCAAATGGAGAGAATGAGTGAGGAAAGATTGAAGAAGAGGATATATGTGTGAGAGGTGGAGGGAACGAGGAGAAGTGGGAGACCAAATTGGAAGTGGAAAGATGGAGTGAAAAAGATTTTGAGTGATCGGGGCCTGAACATGCATGAGGGTGAAAGGCGTGCAAGGAATAGAGTGAATTGGAACGATGTGGTATACCGGGGTCGACATGCTGTCAATAGATTGAACCAGGGCATGTGAAGCGTCTGGGGTAAACCGTGGAAAGTTCTGTGGGGTCTGGATGTGGAAAGAGAGCTGTGGTTTTGGTGCATTATACATGACAGCTAGAGACTGAGTGTGAACGAATGGGGCCTTTGTTGTCTTTTCCTAGTGCCACCTCATGCGCATGCGGGGGAAGGGGGTTGTCATTTCATGTGTGGCGGGGTGGCGACGGGAATGAATAAGGGCAGACAGTATGAATTATGTACATTTGTATATATGTATATGTCTGTGTGTGTGTATGTATGTATATGTTGAGATGTATAGGTATGTATATGTGCTGTGTTCATCTGTTTCCTTGTGCTACCTCGCTGATGCGGGAGACAGTGACGAAGTATAATAGATATTTAGATATTTAGATATTTCAAAAGAAGGAACAGAGAATTGGGCCAGGTGAGGGTATTCCCTCAAAGGCCCAGTCCTCTGTTCTTAACGCTACCTCGCTAATGCGGGAAATGGCAAATAGTTTGAAAGAAAAAAGAAAAATATATATATATATATATATATATATATATATATATATATATATATATATATTTTTTTTTTTTTTTTTTTTTTTTTTGCTTTGTCGCTGTCTCCCGCGTTTGCGAGGTAGCGCAAGGAAACAGATGAAAGAAATGGCCCAACCCACCCCCATACACATGTATATACATACACGTCCACACACGCAAATATACATACCTACACAGCTTTCCATGGTTTACCCCAGACGCTTCACATGCCCTGATTCAATCCACTGACAGCACGTCAACCCCGGTATACCACATCGATCCAATTCACTCTATTCCTTGCCTGCCTTTCACCCTCCTTTATGTTCAGGCCCCGATCACTCAAAATCTTTTTCACTCCATCTTTCCACCTCCAATTTGGTCTCCCACTTCTCGTTCCCACCACCTCCGACACATATATCCTCTTGGTCAATCTTTCCTCACTCATTCTCTCCATGTGCCCAAACCATTTCAAAACACCCTCTTCTGCTCTCTCAACCACGCTCTTTTTATTTCCACACATCTCTCTTACCCTTACATTACTTACTCGATCAAACCACCTCACACCACACATTGTCCTCAAACATCTCATTTCCAGCACATCCACCCTCCTGCGCACAACTCTATCCATAGCCCACGCCTCGCAACCATACAACATTTTTGGAACCACTATTCCTTCAAACATACCCATTTTTGCTTTCCGAGATACTGTTCTCGACTTCCACACATTCTTCAACCCTCCCAGAACTTTCGCCCCCTCCCCCACCCTATGATTCACTTCCACTTCTATGGTTCCATCTGCTGCCAAATCCATTCCCAGATATCTAAAACACTTCACTTCCTCCAGTTTTTCTCCATTCAAACTCACCTCCTAATTGACTTGACCCTCAACCCTATTGTACCTAATAACCTTGCTCTTATTCACATTTACTCTCAGCTTTCTTCTTTCACACACTTTACCAAACTCAGTCACCAGCTTCTGCAGTTTCTCACATGAATCAGCCACCAGCGCTGTATCATCAGCAAGCAACAACTGACTCACTTCCCAAGCTCTCTCATCCCCAACAGACTGCATACTTGCCCCTCTTTCCAAAACTCTTGCATTCACCTCCCTAACAACCCCATCCATAAACAAATTAAACAACCCTGGAGACATCACACACCCCATCCGCATACCTACATTCACTGAGAACCAATCACTTTCCTCTCTTCCTACACGTACACATGCCTTACATCCTCGATAAAAACTTTTCACTGCTTCTAACAACTTACCTCCCACACCGTATATTCTTAATACCTTCCACAGAGCATCTCTATCAACTCTATCATATGCCCTCTCCAAATCCATAAATGCTACATACAAATCCATTTGCTTTTCTAAGTATTTTTCACATACATACTTCAAAGCAAACACCTGATCCTCACATCCTCTACCACTTCTGAAACCACACTGCTCTTCCCCAGTCTGATGCTCTGTACATGCCTTCACCCTCTCAATCAATACCCTCCCATATAGTTTACCAGGAATACTCGATAAACTTATACCTATGCAATTTGAGCACTCACCTTTGTCCCCTTTGCCTTTGTACAATGGCACTATGCACGCATCCCGCCAATCCTCAGGCACCTCACCATGAATCATACATACATTAGATAACCTTACCAGCCTGTCAACAATACAGTCACCCCCTTTTTTAATAAATTCCACTGCAATACCATCCAAACCTGCTGCCTTGCTGGCTTTCATCTTCCGCAAAGATATATATATATATATATATGTAATGCCACACTTATTTATATCCTGCTCTAGGAGATCCTTCTATCCTTGTGAAACTTTTGCAGTGCTAAGGAAGCTGGCCACATTCTCTGTGTGAGACAATAGGTCATATAGTGTGGTAATGTGTGCACTTATGTGTAGGGAGAGTGTAGGGCATTTGAGAGGTGTTTGGTGTCTTTGTTGTGGTATTTGTATTGTGGACATAAAGGGTCATGGAATACAGTATGATGAAATGATTATTGCGATGATGTAGGGATGGGTGATGTCCAAAGTATAAACAGAAATAAAGGGACTTGTATTTGTGTGGGGAATGGCTTCAAATGGGCATATGTCCTGTGGGATGGAGTTTGAAACTGAGTTAGAGGGACAGTTGTTGAGTGCTTGTCAAGTTACTTCATTGTGTACATTTTGTTAGTTATATTTTTTTGGGGTGGGGGATCTGTGAGTGAGGGGTGCTGAAGTGTGTATGTATGTTTAGGCAGTGCTTAAATTGTAAATTATTTACAAGATATTGAAAATGAGTAGGTTGGGGGTCTGGGGTTCTTGCCCTCCTGTGAAAATTGTGAAAAAAGTAATTATGATAATGCATAATGCTACAGTCCGATGCCTTTTGAGGGAATGATATGCTGCAGAATCATTTGTAAGTTTTAGGTTGATGTTAAAGCATATCTTATTCATTTAAAAAGAGGGTGGTTATTTGATTCTGAGTTAACATGATGGATACCATTCTTAGTTAAATGAGGGAATGCTGTCAACCCTCAATTTGATCCCTGCATATAGGTATTACTGGACTCCATATGTATGAGGTTACACTGCAAGTGAAAAGTCACCCATAGTAAGGCTGTGTCTTTGGGACTACAGTCTTGTAAGGGAACTTACTCCAAAGGAGTCATCACTTCCCTGCTGCTGGAAGTAATGCAGTCTTGGGCTGCAGGAACCTTAGGAAAGGAGGTCCTGGGTAACTAGAGGATGCCTTTTTTAGAAAGGGATCATTGGGAATTTTAGATAGAAATAGTAATGATGAAAAATATAATGATATTTATTTATTATACTTTGTCACTGTCTCCCGCGTTAGCGAGGTAGCGCATGGAAACAAATGAAAGAATTGCCCAACCCACCCACATACACATGTATATACATACACGTCCACACATGCACATATACATCCCTATGCATTTCAAAATATACATATACATATATATATATATATTTTGTTTTTTTTCTTTTTTTTTTTTTATACCTCGTCGCTGTCTCCCGCGGTTGCGAGGTAGCGCAAGGAAACAGACGAAAGAAATGGCCCAACCCCCCCCATACACATGTACATACACACGTCCACACACGCAAATATACATACCTACACAGCTTTCCATGGTTTACCCCAGACGCTTCACATGCCTTGATTCAATCCACCGACAGCACGTCAACCCCTGTATACCACATCGCTCCAATTCACTCTATTCCTTGCCCTCCTTTCACCCTCCTGCATGTTCAGGCCCCGATCACACAAAATCCTTTTCACTCCATCTTTCCACCTCCAATTTGGTCTCCCTCTTCTCCTCGTTCCCTCCACCTCCGACACATATATCCTCTTGGTCAATCTTTCCTCACTCATTCTCTCCATGTGCCCAAACCATTTCAAAACACCCTCTTCTGCTCTCTCAACCACGCTCTTTTTATTTCCACACATCTCTCTTACCCTTACGTTACTTACTCGATCAAACCACCTCACACCACACATTGTCCTCAAACATCTCATTTCCAGCACATCCATCCTCCTGCGCACAACTCTATCCATAGTCCACGCCTCGCAACCATACAAAATTGTTGGAACCACTATTCCTTCAAACATACCCATTTTTGCTTTCCGAGATAATGTTCTCGACTTCCACACATTCTTCAAGGCTCCCAGAATTTTCGCCCCCTCCCCCACCCTATGATCCACTTCCGCTTCCATGGTTCCATCCGCTGCCAGATCCACTCCCAGATTTCTAAAACACTTCACTTCCTCCAGTTTTTCTCCATTCAAACTCGCCTCCCAATTGAATTGACCCTCAACCCTACTGTACCTAATAACCTTGCTCTTATTCACATTTACTCTTAACTTTCTTCTTTCACACACTTTACCAAACTCAGTCACCAGCTTCTGCAGTTTCTCACATGAATCAGCCACCAGCGCTGTATCATCAGCGAACAACAACTGACTCACTTCCCAAGCTCTCTCATCCCCAACAGACTTCATACTTGCCCCTCTTTCCAAAACTCTTGCATTCACCTCCCTAACAACCCCATCCATATTGTATTGTTGACTGGTTGTTAAGGTTATTTAATGTATGTATGACTCATGGTGAGGTGCCTGAGGATTGGCGGAATGCGTGCATAGTGCCATTGTACAAACGCAAAGGGGATAAGAGTGAGTGCTCAAATTACAGAGGTATAAGTTTGTTGAGTATTCCTGGTAAATTATATGTGAGGATATTGATTGAGAGGGTGAAGGCATGTACAGAGCATCAGATTGGGGAAGAGCAGTGTGGTTTCAGAAGTGGTAGAGGATGTGTGGATCAGGTGTTTGCTTTGAAGAATGTATGTGAGAAATACTTAGAAAAGCAAATGGATTTGTATGTAGCATTTATGGATCTGGAGAAGGCATATGATAGAGTTGATAGAGATGCTCTGTGGAAGGTATTAAGAATATATGGTGTGGGAGGCAAGTTGTTAGAAGCAGTGAAAAGTTTTTATCGCGGATGTAAGGCATGTGTACGTGTAGGAAGAGAGGAAAGTGATTGGTTCTCAGTGAATGTAGGTTTGCGGCAGGGGTGTGTGAAGTCTCCATGGTTGTTTAATATATATATATATATATATATATATATACATTTTTTTTTCATACTATTCGCCATTTCCCGCATTAGCAAGGTAGCGTTTAGAACAGAGGACTGGGCCTTTGAGGGAATATCATCACCTGGCCCCCTTCTCTGTTCCTTCTTTTGGAGAAAAAAAAAGAAAGAAAAAATGAGAGGGGAGGATTTCCAGCCCCCCGCTCCCTTCCCTTTTAGTCGCCTTCTACGACACGCAGGGAATACGTGGGAAGTATTCTTTCTCCCCTATCCCCAGGGATACATACACAGACATATACATATATACACATGTACATAATTCATACTTGCTGCCTTTATTCATTCCCGTTGCCACCCCACCACACATGAAATGAGGCAGCGCTAGGAAAAGGCAACACATTAATATAGTGCATACGAATGCACACTTTCATAGAATACATAATACCCTCCAACAACACGGACTTGAAACCAGGACCTTTGTGTGGTAGTTGGGAACCCTAACCTCTTGGCTATGATCACCCCTAATAGGAAAATGACCATTCGATTACAAGTAATCTAATATCCTTTGTCTCATCCATGAGCAACAGGGTCTAGACCTGTCAAATCCCATTAGACTCACATTACTAGCAACTAGCATTTTACAGAACCTTATTGTACAAATGCTGAGGTATATGAACATGAATATAGTGCATATGAACGTGCACTTACATAAAACACATAACCACAAGGAAAATGAAACAGGATAAGTTCCCAAGTGCACTTTTGTGTAATGATCACTTTGTCAGGGGAGATACAAGAATGAGATAGAAAACAGAATACTCAATTGATGTACAAGGAAGAGACGTAGCTGAGACGCCATTGGTAAACAAGTGTTACCAGATGGTAGTAACACTTGTTTACCAGTGGCATCCTAGTTACATTTCTTCCTTTTATATCAACTGAATGTTCTATGCATTCTATCTCATTCTTGTATATCTAATGATGATGTGATCATTACACGAAAGTGCACTTGGGAACTTATCCTGTTTCATTTTCCTCGTGGTTATCAGCAAATGCTAGATCATGAATATATATATTCATGAGAAGGCATATGACAGAGTTGATAGAGATGCTTTGTGGAAGGTACTAAGAATATATGGTGTAGGAGGCAAGTTGTTAGAAGCAGTGAAAAGTTTTTATCGAGGATGTAAGGCATGTGTACGTGTAGGAAGAGAGGAAAGTGATTGGTTCTCAGTGAATGTAGGTTTGCGGCAGAGGTATGTGATGTCTCTATGGTTGTTTAATTTGTTTATGGATGGGGTTGTTAGGGAGGTGAATGCAAGAGTTTTGGAAAGAGGGGCAAGTATGCAGTCTGTTGGGGATGAGAGAGCTTGGGAAGTGAGTCAGTTGTTGTTCACTGATGATACAGCACTGGTGGCTGATTCATGTGAGAAACTGCAGAAGCTGGTGACTGAGTTTGGTAAAGTGTGTGAAAGAAGAAAGTTAAGAGTAAATGTGAATAAGAGCAAGGTTATTAGGTACAGTAGGGTTGAGGATCAAGTCAATTGGAAGGTTAGTTCGAATGGAGAAAAACTGGAGGAAGTAAAGTGTTTTAGATATCTGGGAGTGGATCTGGCAGCGGATGGAACCATGGAAGCAGAAGTGAATCATAGGGTGGGGGAGGGGGCGAAAATCCTGGGAGCCTTGAAGAATGTGTGGAAGTCGAGAACATTATCTCCGAAAGCAAAAATGGGTGTTTGAAGGAATAGTGGTTCCAACAATGTTATATGGTTGCAAGGCATGGGCTATGGATAGAGTAGTGCGCAGGAGGGTGGATGTGCTGGAAATGAGATGTTTGAGGACAATATGTGGTGTGAGGTGGTTTGATCGAGTAAGTAATGTAAGGGTAAGAGAGATGTGTGGAAATAAGAAGAGTGTGGTTGAGTGAGCAGAAGAGGGTGTTTTGAAATGGTTTAGTCACATGGAGAGAATGAGTGAGGAAAGATTGACCAAGAGGATATATGTGTTGGAGGTGGAGGGAACGAGGAAAAGTGGGAGACCAAATTGGAGGTGGAAAGATGGAGTAAAAAAGATTTTGAGTGATCGGGGCCTGAACATGCAGGAGGGTGAAAGGCGTGCAAGGAATAGAGTAAATTGGATCGATGTGGTATACCGGGGTCGACGTGCTGTCAGAGGATTGAATCAGGGCATGTGAAGTGTCTGGGGTAAACCATGGAAAGTTCTGTGGGGCCTGGATGTGGAAAGGGAGCTGTGGTTTAGGGCATTATTGCATGACAGCTAGAGACTGAGTGTGAACGAATGGGGCCTTTGTTGTCTTTTCCTAGCACTACCTCGCACACATGAGGGGGGAGGGGGATGGTATTCCATGTGTGGCGAGGTGGCGATGGGAATGAGTAGGGGCAGGCAGTGTGAATTGTGTGCATGGGTATATATGTATGTGTCTGTGTGTGTATATATATGTGTACATTGAGATGTATAGGTATGTATATTTGCGTGTGTGGGCGTGTGTGTGTGTACAATGTGTATGGGGGTGGGTTGTGCCATTTCTTTCATCTGTTTCCTTGCACTTCCTTGCAAACGCGGGAGACAGCGACAAAGCAAAATAAAATAATAAATATATATATATAAATATATATAAATATATATTGGTTCTCAGTGAATGTAGGTTTGCGGCAGGGGTGTGTGATGTCTCCATGGTTGTTTAATTTGTTTATGGATGGGGTTGTTAGGGAGGTGAATGCAAGAGTTTTGGAAAGAGGGGCAAGTATGAAGTCTGTTGGGGATGAGAGAGCTTGGGAAGTGAGTCAGTTGTTGTTCGCTGATGATACAGCGCTGGTGGCTGATTCATGTGAGAAACTGCAGAAGCTGGTGACTGAGTTTGGTAAAGTGTGTGAAAGAAGAAAGTTAAGAGTAAATGTGAATAAAAGCAAGGTAATTAGGTACAGTAGGGTTGAGGGTCAAGTCAATTGGGAGGTAAGTTTGAATGGAGAAAAACTGGAGGAAGTAAAGTGTTTTAGATATCTGGGAGTGGATCTGGCAGCGGATGGAACCATGGAAGCGGAAGTGGATCATAGGGTGGGGGAGGGGGTGAAAATCCTGGGAGCCTTGAAGAATGTGTGGAAGTCGAGAACATTATCTCGGAAAGCAAAAATGGGTATGTTTGAAGGAATAGTGGTTCCCACAATGTTGTATGGTTGCGAGGCGTGGGCTATGGATAGAGTTGTGCGCAGGAGGATGGATGTGCTGGAAATGAGATGTTTGAGGACAATGTGTGGTGTGAGGTGGTTTGATCGAGTAAGTAACGTAAGGGTAAGAGAGATGTGTGGAAATAAAAAGAGCGTGGTTGAGAGAGCAGAAGAGGGTGTTTTGAAATGGTTTGGGCACATGGAGAGAATGAGTGAGGAAAGATTGACCAAGAGGATATATGTGTCGGAGGTGGAGGGAACGAGAAGTGGGAGACCAAATTGGAGGTGGAAAGATGGAGTGAAAAAGATTTTGTGTGATCGGGGCCTGAACATGCAGGAGGGTGAAAGGAGGGCAAGGAATAGAGTGAATTGGATCGATGTGGTATACCGGGGTTGACGTGCTGTCAGTGGATTGAATCAGGGCATGTGAAGCGTCTGGGATAAACCATGGAAAGCTGTGTAGGTATGTATATTTGCGTGTGTGGACGTATGTATATACATGTGTATGGGGTGGGTTGGGCCATTTCTTTCGTCTGTTTCCTTGCGCTACCTCGCAAACGCGGGAGACAGCGACAAAGCAAAAAAAATATATATATATATATATATGTGTGTGTGTGTGTGTGTGTGTGTGTGTATAACCAAACTCCACCTACTTTTGGTTGCATCATGAGTGAAAAGTCTCCTTTGGTGAGGCTGTGTCACGTCAGTTGATCTGCAGGATTTCGCTTCATTAAGGAAATTCTTACTCAATGAAGTCCATCACTTTCGTTCCTCTGATGGTAGTTCAGCCTTGAAGCTTGAGGAGTCCCATAAAAGGGGTCCTGAAGTTATATATACAGTAATAATAATATATTTATTGTAGGTGTTATCAGACTCCGACTGCAGGTACTTATACTGTGAGTGAAGTCACCATCATTAAGGGTATATTATTGTCAATGGACAGAAAAGAGTACAGTCTCATTGAGGATCATCTCACTTTAGAGAGATCCATCATTTCCTGCTCACCTGTTGAGTGTTACCGTGAAGGTGCGGAAGCCCTCAAAAATGGGATACTGTGGTTTTATGATAATGATAATAATAATGATGATATTTAGTTGTGTATGTGTAAGTGAAAAGAGTATTGATACTCTTATTCTTCATATTATCATGTTTATTAGTATATAAAAAGTTGTTATGAGTGGTTATAGACTATTAGTTTGGATGTGGAAGGGTTGAAGAATCATAGGGTAGACTAATCATTCTTCAGTCTTTTTTTTATGTTTGTAAACATAAGTAACATTTTGTACACTGCCAGAGGTCCCATTCTTGTAGGCCTTGAAATGTAAATAGCTCACTCGATAAGATGATGGTTTCCATACACAAGTTCAAATCATCCATCCCTTAAGGTGTATGCATGAGAGTTGGTTTGAGCGGAGTACAAGAACTGGTGTCTTGCAGGTCTCTCTTATACAAGCGGGTTTGACTGCTTGTTGTGCCTTACTGCTGTTTTCTGTCTTGTCCATATTGCCCTTGCTCCACAGCCTTCCTGCAACATGCAGATGTTAAGCAACTTAGACAGGTAACTGCCGGTGTCGCAACTATTAGTAACGACTTGCCGACTGCTCAGAATTGTTTATATACTACTCAGGTTATGGATGATTGGCACAAAAACTCTTTCCATTGCTGTTTGTATCTCATCTGCATACCATGTCACCACCACTTGTACTTTTACAGTAATATTAGTTGAATTGCCAGTTTACATAATTTTGTATACTTGTTTATTGTCACATCCTCTGCATATCCTTTTCATACGGTTTTACCTCATGAAGAATATTACATTATTTATTTATGTGAATATGGAAGTTATTCAGCATTATCACCATTAATCTGGGTAGGAAATCCACATACAAAGAGTATTGAGTGTATTGGTTTTGTAATAATGGTTATTTGCAAAAGCTTGAGTTGACTAAGTGTGTTGCTGATTTCAGTGCTCCATAAATGAAAGAAGTATTAGTAGATTGGATGTATCATGATCCTTTGATGCAGTGGCTAGAACTGCATCATGTGAGTGAAAGAATTTTAGTGGATATGGTTGTAGATATTGTGGAAGGATTAATCAGAGGCTCAAGGTTGTTTACATAGGAAATCCACATTATTTTTATTTTTGTTCTGGTGCAGAATAATGTCAAAACACTTGTTTTTATGATAATATGATCAGTAATGTATTGTGCTTAAGAAAGTGTGCAAACATATTGTGAAAATGAGCAGAATGGCTTGAGAAATTTGATGTCAACCTAATATGAATTAATTGCAAGTAAGTGTCCTGTTTGGATTTTAGGGTTAAGAGGATATAACCCTATTGTAGTGCAGTTTGTATAGGTATCAAATAGATTCTCAGCTGCAGGTTGACAAGTGTGTGGATATTATGTACTATGTACAGATCAGATTTTACCATGAATAAAATATATAACATTTGTGCGGTTTTTGTTTTTATATGTAATATGTGTGTTATGTCGTGCCTAACATTTTTTTTCTCAAAATGTAAAGTTCATGTTAACCATTAATTCTATAAAAGGGAATTAAACACTTAAAAGTATAGAAATTGAAATATTAGAATTTATAAAGAACATGAACCACTTTATTTTACATATCCTCACATCTTGTAGTATGAATGGAAGTTTCATATTTCATATTAGTAGTAGTTGGTCAGCAGGTAGTGACCAGGAAGGTATATCACCAGTACTCCTCACCTGGGTATCGGGAGGATTAGTAACTGCTGCATGGTCAACCAACTTTTCAGTGGTTGTCAAGTTGCATTCCTTTGACCTAGGTTGCTGTGTTTTCTATTTGCCTCACCCACATGTGGAATGCTGGCATTCTGTCCACAAACATGCAATCTCTCCTTTTCACACACAATGCTTGACAACTCAGCTCACACAGCTCGTTCTTTGTAACCCTAGATTTTCTTGTGGTGAACACTATGTGCTGTACCTGCCTTTTGGCAAAATGGTTGGAACAGTATATAGAAGTAGTAAATAGAAACATTTAGGTAGGAGCAGTTAGTAGAAATATTAGGTAGTAGTAGTTAGTGGAACATTAAGTAGAATTATTCAGTCAGAACATTGGGTAGGAGCCTCTATGAATACTGTGATTGACTTGCCCTCTGCCAGTGGCCTCTTAAGGGTGAGGCACTATAGGCTAAGAAGCAGCACTGGAGTTAATTAGTTATGAATGCTGTTTTGCCATGGCCACCCCCTTGAGGGAATTCTAGAAGGGAACAGGCATCAGAGATATAGATTGATAGATTTTATGTAATCACTTATTTGTACTAAATGAATAGGAAGCTTTACAATTCCAGGGCCACATCACCTTAACATTCTGCTGTTATGCAACTTAAATTTATGTATTTTGTCTGCATTAAGCATTTCCTCAGTTATTCTGTTCTATTTATCTTTTACTCTTTTGTACAAGTATTTTATTACATTAAAATGTCCTCAGTAATTCTGTTCTATTTCCTTTTATTTTGTGCAAGTACTTTATTACATCTTTTAACAAGTTTCTCACTTGATTTCATGTTATGCGCTGTGGTTGCTCTGATTCTACATTTCTCAAAATCTTTTTCACATTCCACATTATTAATCTGTTTTGTAAAATTAAAGTTTGGATCAGGTCACCCCTCATTCCTCTCCTTCAAGGTGGGCAACTTTAAAGACTCGAGCCTTTTCCTGTAACTCAGCTATCTTACATTTGGTTCCATTTTTGTTGCCATTCTCTGGACCCTCTCTACAGCTGTTTGTGCTTCTTGATTTGCAATGACCAAACTTTAGGTACATCTTTTAATTTTGGCCTTGTGGAGTATATGAAGTTAGCTAAGTATTACCATATCCATATACATGAAAGCTGTTCAGATATTTGCCTCCTGACACTTTGTCTCCTTAACTATTCTAATGTGGGACTTCATAAACAGTTTAGGGGCATCGTTATCTCCTTAAGTCCTTTTCACACAAAATCGTGAAACTCATTTTCAGCTAAATTATAAGCATATTGAGACCTTCTTTCACTCTTTTCCTTCCTCATCACTTTACACTGCTTTGGTTGTTTTCCTCAACCAGCAAAAATATATATATATATATATATATATATATATATATATATATATATATATATATATATATATATATATTTTTTTTCATACTTTGTCGCTGTCTCCCGCGTTTGCGAGGTAGCGCAAGGAAACAGACGAAAGAAATGGCCCAACCCCCCCCCCATACACATGTACATACGTCCACACACGCAAATATACATACCTACACAGCCTTCCATGGTTTACCCCAGACGCTTCACATGCCTTGATTCAATCCACTGACAGCACGTCAACCCCTGTATACCACATCGCTCCAATTCGCTCTATTCCTTGCCCTCCTTTCACCCTCCTGCATGTTCAGGCCCCGATCACACAAAATCTTTTTCACTCCATCTTTCCACCTCCAATTTGGTCTCCCTCTTCTCCTCGTTCCCTCCACCTCCGACACATATATCCTCTTGGTCAATCTTTCCTCACTCATTCTCTCCATGTGCCCAAACCATTTCAAAACACCCTCTTCTGCTCTCTCAACCACGCTCTTTTTATTTCCACACATCTCTCTTACCCTTACGTTACTTACTCGATCAAACCACCTCACACCACACATTGTCCTCAAACATCTCATTTCCAGCACATCCATCCTCCTGCGCACATCTCTATCCATAGCCCACGCCTCGCAACCATACAACATTGTTGGAACCACTATTCCTTCAAACATACCCATTTTTGCTTTCCGAGATAATGTTCTAGACTTCCACACATTCTTCAAGGCTCCCAGGATTTTCGCCCCCTCCCCCACCCTATGATTCACTTCCGCTTCCATCCGCTGCCAGATCCACTCCCAGATATCTAAAACACTTTACTTCCAGTTTTTCTCCATTCAAACTTACCTCCCAATTGACTTGTCCCTCAACCCTACTGTACCTAATAACCTTGCTCTTATTCACATTTACTCTTAACTTTCTTCTTTCTTTCTTTCACACACTTTACCAAACTCAGTCACCAGCTTCTGCAGTTTCTCACATGAATCAGCCACCAGCGCTGTATCATCAGCGAACAACAACTGACTCACTTCCCAAGCTCTCTCATGTACAGAGCATCAGATTGGGGAAGAGCAGTGTGGTTTCAGAAGTGGTAGAGGATGTGTGGATCAGGTGTTTGCTTTGAAGAATGTATGTGAGAAATACTTAGAAAAGCAAATGGATTTGTATGTAGCATTTATGGATCTGGAGAAGGCATATGATAGAGTTGATAGAGATGCTCTGTGGAAGGTATTAAGAATATATGGTGTGGGTGGCAAGTTGTTAGAAGCAGTGAAAAGTTTTTATCGAGGATGTAAGGCATGTGTACGTGTAGGGAGAGAGGAAAGTGATTGGTTCTCAGTGAATGGAGGTTTGTGGCAGGGGTGTGTGATGTCTCCATGGTTGTTTAATTTGTTTATGGATTGGGTTGTTAGGGAGGTGAATGCAAGAGTTTTGGAAAGAGGGGCAAAAATGAAGTCTGTTGTGGATATATATATATATATATATATATATATATATATATATATATATATATATTATCCCTGGGGATAGGGGAGAAAGAATACTTCCCACGTATTCCCTGCGTGTCGTAGAAGGCGACTAAAAGGGAAGGGAGCGGGGGGCTGGAAATCCTCCCCTCTCGTTTTTTTTAATTTTCCAAAAGAAGGAACAGAGAAGGGGGCCAGGTGAGGATATTCCCTCAAAGGCCCAGTCCTCTGTTCTTAACGCTACCTCGCTATCGCGGGAAATGGCAAATAGTATGAAAAAAAGAATATATATATATATATATATATATATATATATATATATATATATATATATATATATATATTTTTTTTTTTTTTTTTTTTTTTTGCTTTGTCGCTGTCTCCCGCGTCTGCGAGGTAGCGCAAGGAAACAGACGAAAAAAATGGCCCAACCCACCCCCATACACATGTATATACATACGTCCACACACGCAAATATATATATATATATATATATATATATATATATATATATATATATATATATATATATATATATATCCCTGGGGATAGGGGAGAAAGAATACTTCCCACGTATTCCCTGCGTGTCGTAGAAGGCGACTAAAAGGGAAGGGAGTGGGGGGCTGGAAATCCTCCCCTCTCATTTTTTTTTTTCAAAAGAAGGAACAGAGAAGGGGGCCAGGTGAGGATATTCCCTCTAAGGCCCAGTCCTCTGTTCTTAACGCTACCTTGCTAATGCGGGAAATGGTGAATAGTATGAAAAAAAATATATATATATATATATATATATATATATATATATATATATATATATATATATATATATATTTTTTTTTTTTTTTTTTTTTTTTTAGACTTTGTCGCTGTCTCCCGCGTTTGCGAGGTAGCGCAAGGAAACAGACGAAAGAAATGGCCCAACCCCCCCCCCATACACATGTACATACACACGTCCACACACGCAAATATACATACCTACACAGCTTTCCATGGTTTACCCCAGACGCTTCACATGCCTTGATTCAATCCACTGACAGCACGTCAACCCCTGTACACCACATCGCTCCAATTCACTCTACTCCTTGCCCTCCTTTCACCCTCCTGCATGTTCAGGCCCCGATCACACAAAATCTTTTTCACTCCATCTTTCCACCTCCAATTTGGTCTCCCTCTTCTCCTCGTTCCCTCCACCTCCGACACATATATCCTCTTGGTCAATCTTTCCTCACTCATTCTCTCCATGTGCCCAAACCATTTCAAAACACCCTCTTCTGCTCTCTCAACCACGCTCTTTTTATTTCCACACATCTCTCTTACCCTTACGTTACTTACTCGATCAAACCACCTCACACCACACATTGTCCTCAAACATCTCATTTCCAGCACATCCATCCTCCTGCGCACAACTCTATCCATAGCCCACGCCTCGCAACCATACAACATTGTTGGAACCACTATTCCTTCAAACATACCCATTTTTGCTTTCCGAGATAATGTTCTCGACTTCCACACATTTTTCAAGGCTCCCAAAATTTTCGCCCCCTCCCCCACCCTATGATCCACTTCCGCTTCCATGGTTCCATCCGCTGACAGATCCACTCCCAGATATCTAAAACACTTCACTTCCTCCAGTTTTTCTCCATTCAAACTCACCTCCCAATTGACTTGACCCTCAACCCTACTGTACCTAATAACCTTGCTCTTATTCACATTTACTCTTAACTTTCTTCTTCCACACACTTTACCAAACTCAGTCACCAGCTTCTGCAGTTTCTCACATGAATCAGCCACCAGCGCTGTATCATCAGCGAACAACAACTGACTCACTTCCCAAGCTCTCTCATCCCCAACAGACTTCATACTTGCCCCTCTTTCCAAAACTCTTGCATTTACCTCCCTAACAACCCCATCCATAAACAAATTAAACAACCATGGAGACATCACACACCCCTGCCGCAAACCTACATTCACTGAGAACCAATCACTTTCCTCTCTTCCTACACGTACACATGCCTTACATCCTCAATAAAAAACTTTTCACTGCTTCTAACAACTTGCCTCCCACACCATATATTCTTAATACCTTCCACAGAGCATCTCTATCAACTCTATCATATGCCTTCTCCAGATCCATAAATGCTACATACAAATCCATTTGCTTTTCTAAGTATTTCTCACATACATTCTTCAAAGCAAACACCTGATCCACACATCCTCTACCACTTCTGAAACCACACTGCTCTTCCCCAATCTGATGCTCTGTACATGCCTTCACCCTCTCAATCAATACCCTCCCATATAATTTACCAGGAATACTCAACAAACTTATACCTCTGTAATTTGAGCACTCACTCTTATCCCCTTTGCCTTTGTACAATGGCACTGCACGCATTCCGCCAATCCTCAGGCACCTCACCATGAGTCATACATACATTAAATAACCTTACCAACCAGTCAACAATACAGTCACCCCCTTTTTTAATAAATTCCACTGCAATACCATCCAAACCTGCTGCCTTGCCGGCTTTCATCTTCCGCAAAGCTTTCACTACCTCTTCTCTGTTTACCAAATCATTTTCCCTAACCCTCTCACTTTGCACACCACCTCGACCAAAACACCCTATATCTGCCACTCTATCATCAAACACATTCAACAAACCTTCAAAATACTCACTCCATCTCCTTCTCACATCACCACTACTTGTTATCACCTCCCCATTTGCGCCCTTCACTGAAGTTCCCATTTGCTCCCTTGTCTTACGCACTTTATTTACCTCCCAGATATCTGGGAGTGGATCTGGCAGCGGATGGAACCATGGAAGCGGAAGTGGATCATAGGGTGGGGGAGGGGGCGAAAATTCTGGGGGCCTTGAAGAATGTGTGGAAGTCGAGAACATTATCTCGGAAAGCAAAAATGGGTATGTTTGAAGGAATAGTGGTTCCAACAATGTTGTATGGTTGCGAGGCATGGGCTACGGATAGAGTTGTGCGCAGGAGGATGGATGTGCTGGAAATGAGATGTTTGAGGACAATGTGTGGTGTGAGGTGGTTTGATCGAGTGAGTAACGTAAGGGTAAGAGAGATGTGTGGAAATAAAAAGAGCGTGGTTGAGAGAGCAGAAGAGGGTGTTTTGAAGTGGTTTGGGCACAAGGAGAGAATGAGTGAGGAAAGATTGACCAAGAGGATATATGTGTCGGAGGTGGAGGGAACGAGGAGAAGAGGGAGACCAAATTGGAGGTGGAAAGATGGAGTGAAAAAGATTTTGTGTGATCGGGGCCTGAACATGCAGGAGGGTGAAAGGAGGGCAAGGAATAGAGTGAATTGGAGCGATGTGGTATACCGGGGTTGACGTGCTGTCAGTGGATTGAATCAAGGCATGTGAAGCGTCTGGGGTAAACCATGGAAAGCTGTGTAGGTATGTATATTTTGCGTGTGTGGACGTATGTATATACATGTGTATGGGGGGGGTTGGGCCATTTCTTTCGTCTGTTTCCTTGCGCTACCTCGCAAACGCGGGAGACAGCGACAAAGTATAATAAAAAAAATAATAATATATATTATCCCTGGGGATAGGGGAGAAAGAATACTTCCCATGTATTCCTTGCATGTTGTAGGAGGTGACTAAAAGGGGAGGGAGTGGGGGCTGGAAATCCTCCCCCCTTGTTTTTGATTTTCCAAAAGAACGAACAGAGAAGGGGGCCAATTGAGGGTATTCCCTTGAAGGCCTAGACCTCTGTTTTTAATGCTACCTCACTGATGGGGGGAAATGGCAAGTAGTATGAATATATATGTATATGATGTTGGAGGTATGCTGCTGGAAGCAGAGAAGTTTTTCTCAAGGGTGTAAGGCATGTGTATGAGTAGAGAGAGAGGAGAGTGGTCGGTTCCCAGTGAAGGTCAGTCTGCAGTAGGGATGTGTGATGTCCCCTTAGTTGTTTAATTTGTTTATGGATGTGGTGGTAAAGTTGGTAAATGCAAGAGGTTTGGAGAGAGGGGTGTGTATGCAGTCTGTTAGGATGAGAGGGCCTGGAAAGTGAGTCAGTTTTTGTTTGCCGATGATACAGCACTGGTGGCTGATTTGAGTGAGAAATTGCAGAAGTTCGTGACTGAGTTTGGAAAAGTGCGTGAAAGGAGAAAGTTGAGAGTAAATGGAAATAAGAGCAAGGCTCAGCAGGGTTGAGGGACAAGTTAGTTGAGATGTAAGTTTGAATGGAGAAAAACTGGGGGAAGTGAAGTGTTTTAGGTATATGGAAGTGGATTTGGCAGTGAATGGAACCATGGAAGCAGAAGTGAGTCAAAGGGTGGGAGAGGGGGCGAAGGTTTTGGGAGCGATGAAGAATGTGTGGAAAGAGAGAACTTATCTTGAAGCAGAAATGGGTATGTTTGAAGGAATAGTAGTTCCAAGAATGTTACATGGTTGCAAGGAATGGGCTATAGATAGGGTTGTGCGGAGGATGATGGATATGTTGGAAATGAAATGTTTGAGGACATATATGTGGTGTGATTAAGTAATGAAAGGGTAAGAGAGATGTGTGGTAATAAAAAGAGTGTTTGAGAGAGCAGAAGAGGGTGTGTTGAAATAAACAGTTTGGACCTGTGGAACGAATTAGTGGGGAAAGGTTGACGAAGAGGATATATGTCAGAGGTGGAGGGAACAAGAAGTGGGAGACCAAATTGGAGCTGGAAGGATGGAGTGAAAAAGATTTTGAGCGACTGGGGCCTGAACATGCAGGAGGAAGGAATAGAGTGAAATGGAATGATGTGGTATAATAGGGTCGACAGGGTGTCAGTGGACTGAACCAGGGCATGTGAAACATCTGGGGTAAACCATGGAAAGGTCTGTGAGGCTTGGATGTGGATAGTGAGTTGTGGTTTCGGTGCATTACACATGACAGCTAGAGACTGAGTGTGAGTGGATGTGGCATTTTTTTGTTTGTTTCCTGGCGCTACTTTGCTGATGCAGGGAGTGGTGATGCTATTTCCTATGGGATGGGGTGGTGCCGGATATATATATATATATAAAAAGAGAGAGAAAGAGAATTGAATACAACAGCATATGTACAGTTATTATTCTTCGATTTCATGTTCTCTAATTTTCTCAATATTGTTCTACCATTAGGTGGGTGCTCAAATACCAGCAGCCCTAATTGTCCATTTTATTTTGTTCAAGCTTTTGCCTTCACAGAGGCATCATTAGGAATTACAAAAAAAAAAGAAAAGCTGTGTGACAAAACATGGATATAAAATGTAGTATGCAAACTTGTACATTAGAAACAAACCACAGTTCATATAACAGAAAAAGTAAGGGAAAACTGTAAGCTAAACAAGTTAACAGTATTATGACAGGTAGAATGAGCTACAACCTAAATATGAAATATAGATACAGAAGTATCAAAAAACTTTGAGAAAAACACTTATACAAAGTAGGAATATAAACAGTCCATCACTAAATACACTAAGTTAGGCCTAGCGATAACGTTGTTGACTGGGTGTGGCGTTGAGGTCAGGTCAGAAATGTCTGATTCTCTGTGACTTATGTAACCCAGGACTGGCTGGGTCGGTGACACGTTTCTTGTCCTGAAATGGCAGACTCTGCAGCTTGTGGCAGGTCAGTGTTGCATTCCATGCTCTTAAATGGAGTTAGATCTGTGTCCTTTTAGCTCAGTATGAAAGAGCTGTATGGCAGTGGTTGTGTTTATCTGGAGGTTGATAACATACTTTTTTATACGCATTTGTTCATAAATGGTTGGTTTATAAATAATGTGTACAATAAATAATTAATCTTTTACTCTACCAACATCCACTATGAAGCAATGAAATACACTATAAGTAAATAAAATGTAATATAAAAGATATGCTATATACATATGCACATTATGATAAAAAAAACTGAATAACCTTAGTGCACAGGAGGGAATCACATTGGCGAGTCTGAGCCAGGCCACTGAAGTATGTCATTCACTCGCATGTCAATATATTTGTAGCTTTACACAGTCACAAGTTCTGTTTTCAATATTTTGTTTCATATCTCTCCTGAGTGTATTGCAAATTATTCTAAACTGATGGCAGCACCTCCTAGAAGGAAAATAAGCAGCAGCCTGGCACACTAACAAAATGCAGGAATATATTGTTGCATAATACTGAAGCTCACATGGGGGATCAGAAACTGATTGTCACATATATATAAAGAAAACATTATTTGTGATTACAAATGGCTTTGTTATAACATTAAAAGCTATGCACTATACTCAATTTTCTAATATAAAATCAAATCATACTAAAATCTTTTATAAAAGTTATTACTGTCCGTCACATCCCACATTCTAGCCAGGGTCAAGAAAATTAAATACAATGTTCTCAGTGTACTTCAAATGGGAATAGAAGATTCTGCTGCTATGGACTTAGAAATGTTGATATGAAGACACTGGTGTCAATGTTGAGAGTTGCATGCCACCACATGTCAGGAAAATAGATTATCTGTAAAACAACAAATTTCATATCAATATTTGCACTTCCTTCAAATAATTACTATGCAAAAATTGGAACTGTAATTACTCCTATAGGTTTTCAGTCAAATGGTGATATTATTTAAAAGAGTAGCTTCCACAGCAATTTTAGCTGGGTTAATTTCACTTATATTTACTTAGTTCAATGAACCTACCAAAATTGGTCAGTCAGTATTGTTTAATAACAATTATACAGTACAATAACTTGTAGCTGAAAAATACCAAATGATTCAAAATTTATACCTCCCCTGGTAGTAGTGTACATTCATAGAGCATAGAATTGCCTTTCTTCTTTGGATAGTCTTCCATTAACCACTGCAGTGATGTCCGGTTAGGATGAAAACTGGGGTTCACCCCAGGAGGGTACATAAACCATCGTTTTTGCCCCCATCTGAAAGAAACAATGAAATATGCAACTTAAAGTTTCTTAACTGTGCCATGGTAGAATTTGCCTCACTATCTTATATATTATCTCTGGATGGAGGCTGGGCATTGGGACTTATCATTGTCTGGAAAACTGCCATGAAGTGAATCTCATCAAGTAAGCAGTAAACTTTACTGTCCATAAAAATTGTCTGATCTGTTTTCCTGTCACTGGAAATTTGACTTACATCAAATTCTGAGTTTTCAACAGCTTTGTGCCTGACTACTGAGTTTTGTTTAAGGAAAGATTCCACAAACATTATCTTTTTAGAGTCAGGATAGGGTTCTCATATTATGAAAACAATCTTACTGATTTTTTATTCCTTAATTTAGTTAATATATACTCACATGATTTCTGAAAATCCTGGACCATGGAAGTGGAAAGGAACACCAGTGCCTGGTCCTTGAATAACAGAGATTAAACTGTATTTAGATGCAATGACTTCACAAACATTATTTAAAACAACTTTACAAGAAATTTATACACTTTCATTAAAAGGTAATGACACATACTGTATGAAGTCACAGCATGAAACATAAAGCAAAACAAACCTGCCAATCCAAAGCTAAGGGCAGAGGTATGTTGTGGTAGTCTGTAAGGTGGTTGCTGGTATAACTCTAAAAGGGCTTGCCATTCTTCATGATTATTGTCACCAAAGAAGTAAAATGTTTCTGGAAATTATGAAAAGAATGTGGTCTTCAGTACTAACCAATCATCCTATGTTTGTTGACAAGGTGAAAATGGCAAACAATTCTTACAAAAATATATATGAAAGTCTTCCATAAGACCACATCCTACTTTTTCCAATATACACTTACATTCCAGTTTCTAACATATCTGAAGTATCTTCAACTGCTGTCTCAAACATATTTTGTATCACAAAGAAAAAAGTATGATTAATGACAACTACTTATAATTTGACATATGGTTTGGAGGATGCAAGCCACATCATCGTGTCTTATATCGCTTAACACAAATAAAGCAAGCCCAGTCAACTCCATCATAATATCTGTCTTTAAATAACTTAGTCTGGATTACTAATAAATAATCATCTAGCTTAACTGACTAGAGTTATAATTGTCTGTTAGATCTGGGGAATTGTTTCCTCCAGCCCAAAACTTAAGATATGCTCAGGCCATAGCTTGCCCAAGATACCATTCACTGCTGTGGGTTTGATTTTCTCCCACAAGTTATATTAAACAAATCATCCAAAATGTTATATTACTTCCACCACTTACTGTTCAAAAACTTGCCTTCCCCATCTGAACCTTTGAGGAGTTCCTGGAATGTCCTCCACGGGTAGCATACCTACCACACCCTGATCCATGGGCTGAAGCAAGGAAGTGGTGTTGTTAGAGGGGAACTTTAACCTAATAAGTGGCCTGGTATTGAGGATGGTCTTATATATTGTCAGAAATTAGATATACTTCACGAGCTATGTATTTATTGACACAGTAGCACTCAACAGCAGGACAAAAGCTCTTAAAACAATTATAAAAATATCTTGGTGACCCAAGTCCTGTGGTTACAATGCAGATCACAGGTAATGTCAACTATACAAAGCACTTCAGAACCTTAGGGTTTTCAGGATGAAACAATTGCTAGAGCTTAATTTTAAAATTTCATTCAGTATCCTCTCCCAGTAGTAGCATCAAACAATTTTTGGCAGCCTTGAACCATGGAGCTCAATCCTCTTGCTAATGAATGTTGTCAAGCATTCTTTCCCAGAACAACCCAGTCTCTTCTGCATTAAATATTTGTTGTGGTATGTGACCATCTTCCTTGATAACTTTCTTTATATAATGTGCTTCAACAAAGATACAGTAACCATAAGGCTAAGAGTAGAGAAACATTGAGAAGAATATTGTATTTTGACCAAGGTGGTGGGAAATCCAAAACTTTGCATAAATTGATTAAGAGCAAATTATTGAGTTTGGAAAAGTGTGTGAAAGGAGAGAGTTGAGAGTAAATGTGGATAAGCGCAAGGCTATTAGGTTCAGTAGGGTTGAGGGACAAGTTAACTGGGACGTAAGTATGAATAGAGTAAAACTGGAGGAAGTGAAGTGTTTTAGATATCTGGGAGTGGACTTAACAGCGAATGGAACAACGGAAGTGGAAGTGAGAGAAGGAGCAAAGGTTCTTGGAGTGATGAAGAATGTGTGGAAGGAAAGAATGTTATCTCAGAGAGCAAAATTGGGTATGTTTGAAGGAATAGTAGTTTCAACAATGTTAAGTGGTTGTGAGGCATGGGCTATAGATAGGGTTGTACAGAGGAGGGTGGATGTGTTGGAAACGAAATGTATGAGGACAATATGTTGTGTGAGGTGGTTTGATCGAGTAAGTAATGAAAGGGTAAGAGAGATGAGTGGAAATAAAAAGAGTACGGTTGAAAAAGCAGAAGAGGTGTGTTGAAATGGTTTGGGCATACGGACAGAATGAGTGAGGAAAGATTGACAAAGAGAATATATGTGTTAGAGGTGGAGGGAGACCAAATTGGAGGTGGAAGGATGGAGTGAAAAAGATTTTGAGCAATCAAGGCCTGAAAATATAGGAGGGTGAGAGGCATGCAAGGAATTGAGTGAACCAGAACAATGTGGTATACCGGGGTCAATGTGCTGTCAATGGACTGAAACAGGGCGTGTGAAACATCTGGGGTAAACCATGGAAAGGTCTGTGGGGCCAGGATGTGGATAGGGAGCTGTGGTTTTGGTGCATTAAACATGACAGCTAGAGACTGAGTGAGAAAGAATGTGGCCTTTTTTGTGTTTTCCTGGTGCTACCTTACTGAAGCAGGCGGTAGCGATGCTGTTTCTTGTGGGGTGGGGTAGTGCCAGGAATGGATGAAGGCAAGCAAGTATGAATATGTACATGTGTATATATGTATATGTCTGTTTATGTGTATGTATATGTGTATATGTTGATATGTATATGTATGTATATGGGCATTTATGTATATATGAGTGGATGGGCCATTCTTTGTCTGTTTCCTGACGCAACCTTGCTTGATGCGGGAAACAGCGATTAAGTATTAGAATAATGAATAAATTGTTGATTAAAGGCAACTGGCCAAGAGCAAACTCTGAGTAGAATATTGTATTTTGAACAAGGTGGTGGTAAATCCAAAACTTTGCATAAATTGATTGGGAACAAATTGTTGATTGAAGACAATTTACTTATGTAGTGATGCATAAATTACCAATAACAACAAATGGAAAGAAATATACTGGAAATGGTTAAAACAAAGCAGGAGATGTAAGGCCAGGGTAGGGAAGGTTCACTTTTCACATCTTGGTGTTGAAATATTAAAGACCAAGCCTTCAAAAAAAAGCCTCAGTCCATTCTTCCTCTATTCTTGCAACTGTATCAGAAATTGATAATAAAGGAGAGGGATACCTAGCAACCACATCCCCAACAGCCTTGTACAACATGCAAAAGGTTAATCAGTCATGTTCTTTCTCCCTTATCACTTTATTATTAATTTTGCAAAGGTTAAATGATGCAAAATATTTTAAGAACCATTAAAGGGTGCCAATGGATATGAATGCCTCGCCTCCTGCTCAAGTCTTCCCTATGAAGAATCAGAATATTTCCAAAACCTCAATTTCTTTTAGGAAATCTATGAAAAGATAGTAATCAGACTACTGACACATGCAGATGTATAAACAGACAAGGGTAACACTGTATACCACTCCACATTTTAAACAGGGCATAGAAATATCAGAAACCAGCAATATCATATCTACCAGAGTGTGCGAGAACATTACATGGGAATTCATGTACGTACTGAGGTATTCCTGCTCAAGAAAATACACACAAAGTGTTAACTTTATAGGCTGTGTTAGTTGGGTTCTAGCTTTGATCTGATAAAATCCTTGCTAACTTTCAGAATATCAGAGAAATTTGACAATCTAGCTAAATATTTTGGAAAAAATAGTGACCCCTCAGCAGAGGAGACAAGTCCATAGAATGAATAATTTCCACAATTCTGTCGTGATAGTGACTCCAAGAGAAAAGGTAACTCCCTCAAGGACCTTCTCTTTTACCTTTCATTAGACTTATATTCCATAATGCCATTAACTCAACTATCTTTTCTTGAGCAATGTATTCATTAAAATACTCAGCTAAACTTATATTCTTTTCAACTATTCCATGTGAAATACTGGAGAAAGATAACATTTGACTTCCCTAAAAAGTTATGTAACTGCAGGAAAAGTGAAAAGTAATGATGTAATGAACCACAGTTATTACAAAATTTAAAAGTGTATCCTAATTCAGCAAAATAAAACAAATACAAATTAAGAATCCATCTTCCAAAATCTGTGGGTCAAGCTAGTTTTGGAATTGGAAATTTTTCAGTTCCTCTGAATACTGGTATAATGTGGTTACTCACTGAGCAGGTTCTGAGGCAAAGTCTAACCATATAATGGTCAGAGAAATAATTAGATACAAAAAAAAAAAAATCCTCTAATGACAAAATTGTGGTCTTTCTGAAACATTTTCATTTTTGAGCAATCCTTTTATTTTTTCAACAGTTGTAAGTGTCAAAGGTCCTGAGAACAACATCCCCATTCTGGCCACTTATCAGTGTTACAATTAACCACATGAATTTCTTCTAGGCTCTTTGGCGAACACTAATGAGCACTTTTTGTGAAATATATATTTTTTCATATCAAAAAATTTTACCTTCAAACTCTTTTAGAAACAAGATCTTACAGTTTCCTTTAAGTCCAACTTCCCTACAATTAGCATGCACTGTTGGTACAAAAATGTTATGGAACCTGTCAGAAAATTAGTCCCTGGTAATCTATGCTTCAGTATTTATATAATAATGAACAGGTAAGATTTGTACACCCTTTAAGCACCTTGGACATTTGTTTTTCCCTATCACTGCAAATTACTTTCTTTGTTATTGATAACGTGAGGTGCTTTCCTTTCTTTCTCACTGTTACCCATGAGGGTATCTGCAACTCTATTAGACACTGTCACAGTAAATTCAAAGCTAAAAAGCACAAAATAAGCAGAGAAATATTATAGAGTAATGCAGGTACTGACATACAATTGGCTTTGGCAGGCACAAGTTTACTTTGAATTCTAAGAGCTTTTCAGTTTTCAAAATTTCAGATAATGGATTCTCAACCTGTAGGTGCAGTTAAACAAAACATAAGAGCATTTCTTAAATTACTTTTTTGAATAGCCACCCTTTGTACAGTTCAATGACTGATATATGTAGTTCACAGTCAAGTATATTTTAAGATTACTCCTTACCATTACCAAGAGCAGAGAGCTTCTGAGGGTGAATGTGGTGATCACAATAATCTTGGAAAGAAATGTCTCTCTTTACGTAACTATAGCTATTGGCAGAGCTCAAACGTATTGTTGTGTGGCCATATCCCTCTAGCAGTGCTGAGCGTTGTGTAAGTGACTGAAAAAGCTGCAAATAAAAGCAAGAGTTAGCTAAACGTATCAAATAAGACTCAATCAATATGCATAATCCTTCTTCCACTAAAAACTGACTCCATGAAGCACCCCTCATACAGGTTTTCTTTCATTATATTCCCATCTATTTCTATATACTGCATTTATTTGAGGGATTTGAGTCCAGAGCAATAAATTTACTGTATCAACTCTACCAGCTGGTCTTCAAAACTTGCTCCCTTTGCTATGTAAATTACATTATTGTGGTTTCTGCTTCCAAGAGCTGCCAGTCTGTTTGCCTCACTATCAGCTAAACAACATAATACTTGGCATACCACTGCATCATACGATTGTTCTATGGCCACCGGCAACTCATAGATGGATCGTTGTGATACTGATTTCTTTACCCACACTGTTAAATTCTGGTACTTTAGTCTCATGCTTTTTTGAACAGTAATAATCTGTCCCTTTCAGAAGAGAGTTGTTGCATTTCCTGCAAAACTTTGAAATTTTATTTCCTCCTTTTGCCTTTCTTCTCTATATCTTTAGCCTTTTTATGTTTAATTCAAAGTTTTGCCTCGATAATCCACAAATTAATTTCTTACGTAGTAGTTATCTCTAAAGTGCATTTATGTTCACCGGGTCTGGAGAAAGTGGGACAAACTGAACAAATGGCCTGGTAAATGTTATTAATTTCATCCAATTAATGGAACCTTAGAGTTACAAATAAATATATATATATAATAACATCCCAACATTAAATTCCTTTCAGTATTCTTCAGTTCTACACGAGTAATTTCAACGTTGTCCATATATTCTTTTTATCATCCTATATATAAGTAATCAAAGAAAGAAAAGATAGCCTTCTCTTACTCAAGCTCTGAAATTATGCCATTAATTCAATTCACTATTAGGCTTACTGGTCTCTGCTTGCAGGTGGTTCTGTTGTGAGTAAAAAATTCCCTTCAGTGAGGTTGTATCATCAAGAATATAACCTTATCATGGAACATTTCCTTCCAAATGAGCTCATTATTTTCTTGCTTCTGTATTTAGTTTAGCATTGACCCCTTAAAAGGGGTCCTGGGGTTATATAATAAAAGATCACTATTACTCTACAGAAGCACTTCATTAGTTTGTAAGATTTTCCTTCACATAATGCTCTTCCCAGACACATCAAAATCATTCCCTATGAGCTATCTCACAATCTTTTTCTAGATCATTAAATGCTGCATATCAATGCTTTTCTAAATCATTACCCATTGTATATCGAGTTTCTTTGACATTTTCTGAACTATTCTCATGGTGATAATCTGATCTAAACAACTGTGCCCTTCAAATCCTCCATGAGCATCTCTAACTACATTTTACTTTTTAAACAGAGCTACAGCCATTGCTAATTACAAAAATCCTTTGCCACCCACTGGAGTTACAATCCCAAAAGACTCTGTGGCTGGCAAGGGCCCATGAGAAATAGGGGGGGGGTTAGGGGTGGTGACCCTTGAGATACATACCTAAAGACCCTGAGGCCGGCAAGGGCCCATGGGGAATGGAGGGGTTAAGGGTGGTGACCTTTGAAATACATACCTAGAGCCCAATAATGAATACTTCATGGTTAAAAATGAGCATGTTTGACTTCAAAAACGACGTGCTTAATCTATAAAATTACAAAGAAATGATGTACAAAACTATTAAGTGATAGTATGATGGCAGTATGTCACCAATGATGCTGTGCCTCCACACTACAACAAAGCAGCTAGCCACCTATGCAGCACAAAAGGCCACTTTGAAACTTGCCCTAGCAACACCACCTGCTTAGGATACCCTTTCTTTTCCCTTGAAATGGTGGTCTGCCAGGCTAGGCCACAAGCAGCCCACATGAAGAATATTTTGATGGCATCATAGGAAACCATCGATACACAAAACTTGATGTCGCAGTTGGTAAAATGGTAAACATTATTCTAAGTGTGTATACTCAAAAACATGGTTGATAAAAGCAACTTTAGTAAGGGACTTGTGTGCCTTCCTTCCAAAAGTATTTGTGCATCACATCATCCATTTTCTTCAGCATCTCTCTCTTCAGATTGCAATTACAAGTGTCATATACTGGGGAAGGTCTCCTTTCCATTAAAAGAACATGGGCCAACATAGTATGACTAATCCTCAGTTGACAAAGAATTGAATACTATATTAATTTTCCCAGTAATTAAAGAAGAATCTTCTGGAAGTTTTGGTGTGTCAGATTCTTCTTTAATATTTACACAATTCACTTCAGGAACTTTATCATGTTTCAATTTTTGTGACATACAGAATATGTCTTAATTCCATAGATATATTTGTCACTAAATACATGAATATGCCATAACCTACCTAAAAATTTGTCAAAAGTTTTGAGAAAAGCTGGCACTACGTTTAGAAACGTAAAAAATACAGGACTAAGATTTCATATAAAGTAATAACAAACTGGATATGGCAAAGTAAAACAAATTAGCTTGATAATACCATTCAAACATATTCTCACCTGATTATCTGTGGCACCTTTAATTACTACAGGTTCAGTGTAAGCATAACTGTAAAGGGAAATTAAGTAGAGTAAATAAAAATCAATTTGAATTCCAGAATCTTAAATTCCTTCTCAGGTAAACTAATCTTAAATTATACAATAAACAAGAAATTAATGGTTAGTAAATAAACTAATGGGTCTTTTCTTCCTACTTTTTTTTTGTCTCTACAGCAAAGGCAATACTTATCACATTAAATGGGCATCTTTCTTACAAGCCTGGCTTACACATCTGTACATTCTGAAGGAGGCAATATCAAGCTTATAAGTTTGTAAACATCTGTTAAAGTGAAACAAAAAGCAGAAAGGAGCTGGATAGACAGAATAAGAGAGTACATGTCCAGTTGCTGAAATATCTGAAGACTCATCATGGACTTCCAGGATGAACAACATAAAAGACCATTTATGATATGGGAGATAATATCACAAGCTAGAACAGAAAAGTAACAATGTTTGGCTATGTAACAGCATTTACAGTATGGCTGCCCACGAAACACTGGTTGCTTTAGTGAGTTATCGGTACACATTCTGTTTCATTACATGCAATATCAAAGGACTTGTTTAAGACTCTACATTTTTTGTTTAGTTTCATGCACACAAAATGATACAGGTTAATAAAGAATTAAAATATAATGGCAAAAGTAAAAAAAGAATTGTATATGAAAATTACTTAGAGGATATAGTATGAGATAGAAAAGTCTTACGTGTTCAAAAATTCCTCTTGTGTTAAAGATCCATCTCTCACTGCAATGTTGCAGGGTCCAGGTTGGGCTACTCTGTCTTTAACCTTAGTAGCCCTGAAATGAAACATCACAAATTCATTCTATTGTCTCAGTAATCCACAAATATATTATTATCACATAACCCTATGGCTTCTTTTTAGGGGGTTCATGCACCTTCAAGGCTGAACTCCAGGCATTAAAAGGGAAATGATGAACTTTGGATCAAGTTCCTTGATGAGGCTGTACTCCTCTCTATTCACTGACAATGTTGGTCTCCCCAAACGTACCCACTTGCTCACTGTGTAACCACATGCAGGTGAAGTTCAATACCTCTGGTTATCCAGGTGGCAATGTTATTCATTGATATTACTTTTATCCCACCGAATAAAAAACACAATAATGTTAAAAAAGGAACCCTCCTGGATTCTTTGTATGATTCCAGTAAAAAAATGGCTTTGCTGTGATATTTTGATCTATTCCAAATCCCCTCCGAAGGGTATTGCTGCTAATGGTCAGTTTTGAATTAGGTTCTGCTGTATATATTTTATTGTGAATTGGAAAATTTGATTTACATTTTTCTGAACCACAAATTAATCACTGTTTATGTCAAAATGACTTAAGACTATAGGATGGAGGAGCTAAGTACATTAACTATATGTGAATTCCATTCTTATCAAATTTCTCACTTCTGTAAAATTGCCAACCCATCCATACATACAAGCTAAATTTGCACGCACTTAAAAAGTACTTAACTTATACATGGTTTGGTGTGAGTGTTTTCATATAATCTATCATTTGATAATGTTCAAAACAGCACAGACCTGACAAATTCAGTCATAAAAAATTAAGGGGGCACTAAATTTTGAACATAATGATGGAACCACTTTACCATTCACCATTCTCCAAATGTTCAGCAGATACAACCACATAAATGTATATCACAATAATGATATCCTGCTTGGTCCACATCTCGACTCAGTGAAGAGGTGAGGTGTTGGCAGTGTGTGAATGTGACACCTGGACACCCACCCGTCAAACGTTATCACCACATGGAGCATCTGATCATAGCATTATTATTCCCAAATGACTCCCAGAGATGCTGTTAAGACAGGTTGTCCCTATCTGTGAAAACTTAAAGGTATATTCTATTAAATATTTTAATCCAGTGTAAACATGAGACTTTATCAAACAGACGACAGACCAGCGAATGTTGCGGAATCCCAACGAACATAAAGTAGCAACTCTAGCACCTGGCGCAGATAATAATCGACGCACATAATAACAAAGAAAATGAAGTCATCCTATCGATGACCAAAGAAAATGGGACTTTACTTCAATATATTTTCTGTTCTACAGTGTAATAGTGCTATATTCAACGCAATCCCCTCATGACATTCGCGCACAAACAGAGGCGCACGCACGAAAAGATAGCGAACTCTAACAAAAAGCTATTCGCTCCATAATCAATATTCTCTCTGTCCTTTAGAAATGCTTTGAAAGTTGTTATAGAATATTTCATATAAATAGAATAACCACGAGAAATGCAACTATATTCTAGAGTGAACACATATTTGTCACTCTAAACTCATCATTTCAGTTCCAGTTATCTATGCAACTTCATTAGTGTGTCCGCTCACAGTTGTAAAGCATTTGTTAATTTATATATATATATATATGTATATTTTCTAACAACTAATGTTGAATTGTTTTATATATGGACATTATACAGTAGCAACTATTGTCACCATTTGTCACTGTTCTTATATTCTGCTCCAATATCATTATCTTATTGTGGCACAGTATCCAATGTCCTTTGTGGGGACTATCTACCTGTACAAATACATTGAGTTTCCTTTGTAAATACACACGATTTGCTTATATATATATATATATATATATCATACATAAATATAACCTAACAAGTTGACGTCATCTGCATGCAGTTCTGTAGTCTTCATTAGCATTCCTACCCGTCATGTGCGCAGCGGAGCAAAAGAGGATACAAGATGCCAAAAAAAAAAAAAAAAAAAACTAGGTCTCCATGATTAAACATAGAGAGGAAAAATATTAATATGACTGCGCAGCAATGAATTAATTATTCAACAACTTACATGGCAATTGAACAACAGCGATTGGGTTACACATTTACAAAAAACAAATTTAGGTTACTTTTCAAGTATCCGAGAAGGCATTATGTATAAAATGCTTACACAAATATCTCAATATTCGGTTAGAATCGTCCCTGAACTTTTGAGTTAACAGTGTCAATTTGTGGGAGGTTAGCAGGTCCAGATGTAATCACACACTGCAGAGGGTTCACCTTGCAGGTGCCTGGAACCCACAGTTTTGAGGCAGTATAACATCTATCTCCCACAGGTCCACCTCTTCCTCCGATTCTCCCTTTCCTCTCGACGTGATGGTTACTACTTTTTAGTTTTCTCCCAAACACACCCAGTTTTAAGTTTACTGGGGGTCTTAAAGGTCAGCGAAAACCATTTTTCAAGGTTCTGCGTTACTACAGCTTCATGGAACGTATTCTTCTCAGGCTGCCACCATTGCCGCTTGAAATCCAAGAAAAGTTATTTCTCACAACTTTTACGGTCTTCATGCAAGTTGATACATTAACCTTTCATATATCTAAATAGCCATTTTGTCCTGTATATTGGTTTTGTTGGTTAAATGGCTTTATTTACATAGAAGCTACTTATATGCCAACTGCTATCTCTTGCATGTAAAGGAAACAACAAACGAATTACGGGAGACGTTGTCACATTGATGCTATTGGACAAGAGTAAATTTAAATCCACCAAAGAACTTTCTATGTCATTTTTCGTGCGTGTTTGATGAACTATTATTCGCAATGGATTCATGGCAAGTGATCCTTTTGCCTTGTGAGTGATACAGCTGTGAGCGTTCACCAGCGTGGAAATATAGACTCAAGAGTAGAGTCGTTGTGCACGCAAAGAGAACAGACAGTAAGTAACTCGGGCCAGTGATAAAAACTGGTTTTGTGACTGTGACGCTGGGTCACTGCACCGTTATCACTTATCTTCCTGATGCTCAGACGATAATACATCCTTCCTGGACCCAACTGCTTCTGCGTCTTACGGCTCTGATGCGGCCAGGGCCGTTTATAAGCTGCCGCAAGCCTTAGGTAATGGTTTGCATATACCCCCTTCCCGGAGGGGTTCCTTTTGATTGGAAGGACTGGCAACAAACAAGTCTCTTTAGACTTGAAACTCTATTATCTACATTTCTTTTATTCGTCCAATCATTTCAGCAGTATTATAAGATATCATTTCCCCTCTTCCAAGCCTTTTAGATACCCCGTCACCGTGAATTTTACTACGTTATCCGCTCTGTAGGTGTGACCGGCTACAATGACGCAGCTTCTTCCATGTTTGCTGATGCTACTGGTATGCCCATGACCAAGAACGATCCATGCGAGTTTGGGGACGAGGGAGAATGGAATTCAAACAAAACTCTGTGGACACAACAACATCAATTAAGATGCCAAAAGTCGCCATCTAAATATTCATTCCCGTTAGGAGGATGTACGGTCGAGAGTCCTAAGTATTGGTAGTTGTTTTAGATAAATATAACAAACACTAAGTGACAGCAAAATAACGTGAAACTATATGGAAAGCATCGTGTCGGAAACTCAAGTTAAGCTTTAGTAAAATAGAAGTAAATATACTGAGGACTCAAAGTGTTCAGGGCTCGTCGAGTTCTTGTACAAGCACAGTGCAACACTTTGATGTTAAGGGAATGCGGCGGGATGAGATACAATATGGTTTGCAAACTCTGAGAATATGGATGGTCGCTGATTAGTGGTAGGGGAAGAGCGGACTAAACTCTCTGGAAAATGGGTAAATCGGATATGGATAGGTATAGGCCTTTACTAAGTTACCAGCAAACCTTCAAAAATTCTAAATCGAATAAATCCCAATATAGGCAACTTCCTACGACACATTCTCCTAACATATATTGGCATCACTTGGAAAGTTCGTTCACCCCCCTTAAAAAAATTCTAGGAGATAGACATCCTTATATTGAACATATTGGCTGGCATGACTGTGATGCTGTCCCTTTCCATACCATTTTTCATTTTTTTTCTTCGTATGTAACTGATGTAATGGAAAGAGTGCCTGTATGTCTGATACACCTACCAAACTAGTATATAATCTTGCCCAAAGAGTTCATGAGATTATCTTTACATCAAAGGGCATCGTCTGGCAAACCTGTACTCCGTGTGAGGATTATGTGTGATACCAAATTGTGAGCCAAGCGGGAACAGTTGAGGAGCAAATGTCATTTCCCATATTGTTGGACTTTCTTGAGGCAAACCACACATAAGCCGACGGCTTAAAATAACGCGATGGGTTAACCCACCCAAGAGCAGGGGATTACCGATCTCAGATGATAAGTCGCATGAAAGTCTGTGTTAATGAAAGTTTATGAGACGACTCGTCTGTTTCTCTGGAATGATCATCGGATATTTCAGTACAAATACTTTCAGAAAATGCTCGTGGAAACAACAGCTTAGTTTTAAAGAGGAATAGGTTGATATCTACCTACGAACAGCAAGGTAAAAAACACAAAATATGGGGAGGGGGGAAGGTTAACGTCCTAGGAATAAGAATTTGTATTATCATGTTACTCTCGACCGTAAACAGGTCTGACCACAACAGGATGTCAGCTTTTTCTAGTGCACAAGTAACTTCTCACAACTTTTCGGTCTGCTGTGGTACGTGATTGTATTTGCTTGTCATAACGTTTTGTATTATTCATTCATGACTTTTCATGGCAAATGGATGCGTAGTGCATTGTGGACTTGCAAAATTTGGTGAAAATGAAACACCGTCAGCAGTTTGCATGTATAAGACCAAGAATATCGGCAATGAACGCAGTGTGTTTTTCTTGGAGGGGTTTCCATGCACGAGTAGAGCAAAGACATTTGAAACATTTTACGCGATTATTTTCGCTGGATTCCCCACCCATGAGTAACGCAAGTGGAAAGCACAACCCATCACAAAGTTTCATTCGATCTTCATCCAGCAAATGAATAACTCAACTATAGGGAAACATGAAGCAATTACAAGCATGGCGGAATCCCCCACCTAAAAGCCAGTCGCATGTTCTCAGTCTCTTAGTGCTGTGGAGTCGTAAGTACTGGAATCACTTTCTTTTCGTTCTTGTCAGAAGTGTAAGTCAGAAGTGAAGTACCCGATTTATAGAAAATTCATTTGTTAGGGAGCTAATTCTGTTCAGAGATTTAAAACTCGGCACGGTCCTAGCCTTTATTAAGATTCAATTGACACGTATATTGTGCCACGTACCGTAAATTTGTATAAAGAAGTTTTGTAAACATGATGTCTCAAGGTTGCAGGTTTGAAGAGATGGAGGAATGGATTATAGGGGAGATTACTTGATAAACTACCGACAGCAAAACAGCGTTTGGTGTGACGAGAGGAATTATTTATGACCGCCAATATAATGATAAGTCATACCTAAGGGGATATGGAATTGTGTATTTTATCAGTGAACATTGCACTTTCTGAGCTATCGACGTGTTAAAACAATCTCGAATATTATTCAGATTCTCATAGAATTGAATACATCTGTGGTTTAAAAGTAAATTTATTCTGAGACCGGCAATCATATATGAGCTACAGTAATTTTATATTTTACTGCATAATACGATGCATACCAACAAGGGAGTTGTGGTCATTAAAATAAACTGACATTCCTTGGCAGATGGTGAAAATTTCGGTATGAACTGTCAATGTATGAGGAAGGTTTTAAGAATGAAAATAATCCTTGTTTCTTTGGTTACTAACATAAACGACTTAAACAGATACCTACAGAGTTAAGGATTCTCTCGAGAGATTATACAAGTCAGAATCACTGTAAAAACAAAATCATAAATCAAGTTTATTGTATACTTTATAGCACGAAGGCGGGTATATCGTCCCTCTCCTTAATGCAAGCGACAATAAGCAATTTTAACAGACCTTGAGAAATACAAAGGGGTGTTCACCCTTACACCATACGCCGAATGAAGACTGGTATTCCGATTGGTTTATAATGGAGAGCATGTGGGATATGTAGGGCTAACTTGCTAGAAGACGAGTTAAAAAGTATGTTGGCAAAGCCTTCACAAAGCGTAAATACCCAGGTGGCATGATATTGAGAATGAGAGAAAACAAAGGGAAAAATGAACAGTCACGGAAGAAAGAGGAAGCAGAATGAGGGATAAGTGGCTGTTACCCAGATGAATAGGTTATGTTAGATGGACATAAGATTATGCAAAGCCAGAGTAAAGAAAACAAGCGCAGCGAGTACGAAGAAAGGTGATATTAATGCATACATGGCTTGGAAAAGCCCCTCGGGTTAATACAAGACTGGTATCAGAGCGCACATGATTTCAAATTAACTAACGGTTCATACACAGGATCTTGGACGCCTTGCATGTCGGAGACAGGCAAAAAGTATATGACATTTTGAAAATAACAAGATAAAAAATGGTGGAGGCAGGCACTAAGTATGTGAAATTTTAAAAATAAGATAAAGAAAAAATGGTGGAGGTATCTTACATTGTGGCAGATGAATCATGTAACATGAATAATACAGATGGATTCTAAAAAATTTCTATCACGAAAATATTAGAGAGTTGGGAAGTGTGACTATTGAAGCCTGCACCATTCAAGGGGTGTGAGGAGGGGAGGGGTGCGCAGGGCAGCGACCACTGAGGACATGGGTACGTCACGGTGTCCAGGGGGTTAGCCTGAGATGCACATTCACATATGCCTTTGTTCTAGCCTGTTGTCAATTCCCTGAAGATTCACAGAACCGAAACGTAGGAATGAAGTGCGTAAGTTAATGTCCAAATGTCTTTCACCTTTATCCAACACCAGTCATGGATTAGCAGTGGTGTTATAAATACCCATCTATGATGCTTGTTCCCACTTTGTACTCTATCTAGGGTGTGGTTATGGCAGTAGTCCCCATACGTGTTGAAATCCAGTTCCGCTTCTTATCCTTTAGTGCCCTTTAGGGCCTCATCCTTAACAGGCTTGCATAGGCTCCTCCCTATGTTCATACTGACTACTTGTATCTAATGTTCTTACCCCCTACTTTTACCTAAAGTTTCTACCCAATGCTCCTCACTTTATGTTCCCACCTTCTACTATTGTCTATTGCTCCTACCATTTTGCCAGAAGGCAGAGTTAGCGCATAATCCTCACCTTAGGAAAAATCTATAGTTACGAAGAATGAGCTGTGTAAATTTTTTTTTTTTACTACATCCTAGCATTTTTAGTACATCGTAGCAATATATGACGTCAATACTGCCGGTAAATACCATGTAGGTTAATCATACTGAATAAAATTGAACCTTGTAGATATTTCACATCTGCTTTTAAAGTTTGTTGCATAATTTCTTGTAATTTCCTGTGGACCTGGTTGCTGTAGCCCTACATTTCTCGAAAAATTGTTCATTTTGTACGTTATTGACGTTTTAAAAACTTCAAGGTTGTGATCTGTTTATTCCTCACCCCTCTCTTCCCAGGTGTGTAATTACTTATTTGTAATCATGTATTCTTTGCGGGGAGGGAATTTACACTAGTGGGGCCCCAGTCTCTTGAACATTCGTTACGATCATACGTCTATTTAATTAGGCAGTCTGCGTCGTCTTCATTCATATTCTTCCATTCATTCACAGTTCTCATGTAAAAGTATTTCTTTACATCCAATTTAACATGTTCCTTACTTTGTGTGTGTGTGTGTTTAATTACCTAAATGAACTGTACAAAGTGTTACACCTATGGGACCCCATCTCTTGAAATCTGCCAGTATTCAGCTTTTTTAATCTTTGTACGCTGTCTACATTCACAGTTTCATCTTTCATATATTCCAGTCATGTTATACTTCTTAACTTCTTTATATTCAGTGGAGGTGATTGTTCATTCAAAGTGAGTGGAGGTTGTGAGTTGGATTCATGGCTGTCTGGGCTTAAAAGAATGACTGAAGACCTGTGGAAATGCAGACATTCTCTTCTGGGTGAGCCATTGGTCCAGTTGTGATCTGCAGTTCTGCATATTTTATATCATTACGGTGGGTTTAGGGTTTAGTGATGTGATTGTGAGATCCTCAGCATATGAAAGAACCTTTGTGTTGATGTTTGCCTCAGATGTAGGAAGAGATTGAAGAGTGTTGGAGAAACAATTGCTCCTTGGGGAACTTCAGTGTAGAATATTAATATTTTGGAGGTGATGCCTTGGTTAGGGACTCTGGCATGGTGGTAGCTGTGAAATTTTTAGTGGAGTTCACATTTTCCTGCTGTTGAAGGTAATGCAGACTTGGGCTGCTGGAGCGTTTTGAAAGAGATCCTGCATAATACCAGGACTCTTTTATGGGAAATTTTCTCATACATATATATTATACTTAATCGCCGTCTCCCCCGTTAGCGAGGTAGCGCAAGGAAACAGGCGTATGTGTGTGTGGCTGAGAGCTGAAAAGGGTTCGCTGAGGAAAGGTTGACAGCGAGGATATATGTGATCAGAATTGGAGTGAACAAGGAGAATGGGGAGACCAAAATGGAGAAGGATGAACTGAAAAAGATTTAAGTGATTGGGGCTTGAACATGCAGGAGGGTGAAAGATATGAACAGGATAAAGTGAATTGGGACGATGTGGTATACAGAGGTTGACATGCTGTCAGGGGACAGAACTATGAACTAGATTATGTGAAGCATCCAGGGTAAACCATGGAAAGGTCTGTGAGGCCTGGTTGTGGATAGTGACCTGTGGTTTCAGTATATAACACATGACAGCAAGTGAATGGGGGTGAGTGGATGTGGCTTCCTTCATCTGTTCTTAGGGCTTCTTCTCTAATGCGGGAAACAGATATCAAGTATGGGATATATATATATATATATATATATATATATATATATATATATATATATATATATATATATATATATATATATATTATACTATTTTACCGTTTCCCGCGTTAGCGAGTTAGCGTTAAGAACAGAGAACTGGGCCTTTGAGGGAATATCCTCACCTGGCCCCCTTCTCTGTTCCTTCTTTTGGAAAATTGAAAAAAAAAAAAGAAATATATATATATATATATATATATATATATATATATATATATATATATATATATATATTGATGGAGTGAAAAGGAGATGGAGTGAAAAGGATTTTGTGTGATCGGGGCCTGAACATGCAGGAGGGTGAAAGGAGGGCAAGGAATAGAGTGAATTGGAGCGATGTGGTATACAGGGGTTGACGTGCTGTCAGTGGATTGAATCAAGGCATGTGAAGCGTCTGGGGTAAACCATGGAAAGCTGTGTAGGTATGAATATTTGCGTGTGTGGACGTGTGTATGTACATGTGTATGGGGGGGGGGGTTGGGCCATTTCTTTCGTCTGTTTCCTTGCGCTACCTCGCAAACGCGGGAGACAGCGACAAAGTATAAAAAAAAAAAAAAAAAAAAAAAAAATATATGTATATATTGAATGTGTTTGTATTTGCTTCTTTGTACTAATTTCCTAGTATCATATAATATGTGAACATGCACAGTATGTACATGATTGCATGTGTGCAATACTTCTTGAACATTCTGAATTATTGGTTAGCAGTTTCACTGTTTTTTCACATCATGACAAAATCATTACAGCTCCATCATGGCAGCTGTGGGTCTGAAGTGTGTTGGAGCCTATGTTTGTGATGGCCTTCATTGGCTTTGGAGCAGAAGTCAACCCCTCACAGTAGCCATATTCTTGGGCTTCGGCACCATCCATCTCCATCGCTATGTCTCTCGCAGGAACAGGAGGTGACGTATTGTACTATAAGATCCTATCCCGTTCTGTGATCTATTTATATATTGAGGGATATCTTAGTTCCTGAACATCCATAAGAATCTTTTTTGATCCTTATAGACTGTTTTAGTCAAGTGGGGAAAGGAAGGTGAGGGAAAGAGTTAAGGCTAGAATAGGAGGTCCAAAACATACTCTAAATCCCCTAAACTTTATCGAAGAATGGAGTGGGCAAAGGCAGGAAAGGATATGGTTGTGTTGCACTGCTTGCCTCGAGGCCGCATCACACCTCACCTCTCTCCCTTTGTCATGAAGCTCGAGACCTACCTCCGCCTCGCAAAGATCCCCTATAAGGTTAGCAGTCTAGTTTGTAATCTGCATGTAGCCATAATACTAACCTCCACTATCTTTGTTACAGATTACTGATGATTGTGATGCTAACTTCTCTTTCCTGCTTGCTGCCACATACTTTGACACTCGCTTATTTCAGAATTTTTTTACACTTCCCATAAAACTGATCTGCATTTATCTTGACATATATGCTATATAACATGAATCTAAAATAACCAGTTGCCCTACCTACAGTGATTCATTTCACATGCTACTCTGATTTGAAAGCATTTTGTAAACACTAAAGACTCCTTCCCATGATTGTACCATTTATTCTAACTTTGGCTCACTTACACACTAGTCAGCAGTAAAGGATAGTACTTGAATGTTACATATCACTAAGTAATAGAGTCTTAAAATGACATTTTCATACTCCTTAGCATTACTTACCACCTCTTTTGACACTGATTTTTCTTTATTTTCTACCAAAGCTGGACTTCACAGAGCCTTTTGGACCAAAAGGGAAATCTCCCTGGATCACCTTCAATGGGGAGGAGATAGGGGACTCTCAGCTGGTAATGGAACATCTGGGGAGGCAGTACAAAAAGGACTTCAGCAGCAAACTGACGGAAGAGCAGAAGGCAGTAGCCAGAGCTTTCTACATCTTGATGGATGAACACCTCTGCTGGTCAGATATGAATTATGTTAGCTACATTGTATCTGATTAGGCACTATGTTTTATGTAAAAGGGAAGCCTATATTGAACCACATTGGCTTTTGGTAACAGCACACTACACATTTTGTTGTTTGACTTAGGCTCTATTTTTTTTTATTTTTTTACACACGTCCACACACGCAAATATACATACCTACACAGCTTTCCATGGTTTACCCCAGACGCTTCACATGCCTTGATTCAATCCACTGACAGCACGTCAACCCCTGTATACCACATCGCTCCAATTCACTCTATTCCTTGCCCTCCTTTCACCCTCCTGCATGTTCAGGCCCCGATCACACAAAATCTTTTTCACTCCATCTTTCCACCTCCAATTTGGTCTCCCTCTTCTCCTCGTTCCCTCCACCTCCGACACATATATCCTCTTGGTCAATCTTTCCTCACTCATTCTCTCCATGTGCCCAAACCATTTCAAAACACCCTCTTCTGCTCTCTCAACCACGCTCTTTTTATTTCCACACATCTCTCTTACCCTTACGTTACTTACTCGATCAAACCACCTCACACCACACATTGTCCTCAAACATCTCATTTCCAGCACATCCATCCTCCTGCGCACAACTCTATCCATAGCCCACGCCTCGCAACCATACAACATTGTTGGAACCACTATTCCTTCAAACATACCCATTTTTGCTTTCCGAGATAATGTTCTCGACTTCCACACATTTTTCAAGGCTCCCAAAATTTTCGCCCCCTCCCCCACCCTATGATCCACTTCCGCTTCCATGGTTCCATCCGCTGACAGATCCACTCCCAGATATCTAAAACACTTCACTTCCTCCAGTTTTTCTCCATTCAAACTCACCTCCCAATTGACTTGACCCTCAACCCTACTGTACCTAATAACCTTGCTCTTATTCACATTTACTCTTAACTTTCTTCTTCCACACACTTTACCAAACTCAGTCACCAGCTTCTGCAGTTTCTCACATGAATCAGCCACCAGCGCTGTATCATCAGCGAACAACAACTGACTCACTTCCCAAGCTCTCTCATCCCCAACAGACTTCATACTTGCCCCTCTTTCCAGGACTCTTGCATTTACCTCCCTAACAACCCCATCCATAAACAAATTAAACAACCATGGAGACATCACACACCCCTGCCGCAAACCTACATTCACTGAGAACCAATCACTTTCCTCTCTTCCTACACGTACACATGCCTTACATCCTCGATAAAAACTTTTCACTGCTTCTAACAACTTGCCTCCCACACCATATATTCTTAATACCTTCCACAGAGCATCTCTATCAACTCTATCATATGCCTTCTCCAGATCCATAAATGCTACATACAAATCCATTTGCTTTTCTAAGTATTTCTCACATACATTCTTCAAAGCAAACACCTGATCCACACATCCTCTACCACTTCTGAAACCGCACTGCTCTTCCCCAATCTGATGCTCTGTACATGCCTTCACCCTCTCAATCAATACCCTCCCATATAGTTTACCAGGAATACTCAACAAACTTATACCTCTGTAATTTGAGCACTCACTCTTATCCCCTTTGCCTTTGTACAATGGCACTATGCACGCATTCCGCCAATCCTCAGGCACCTCACCATGAGTCATACATACATTAAATAACCTTACCAACCAGTCAACAATACAGTCACCCCCTTTTTTAATAAATTCCACTGCAATACCATCCAAACCTGCTGCCTTGCCGGCTTTCATCTTCCGCAAAGCTTTTACTACCTCTTCTCTGTTTACCAAATCATTTTCCCTAACCCTCTCACTTTGCACACCACCACGACCAAAACACCCTATATCTGCCACTCTGTCATCAGACACATTCAACAAACCTTCAAAATACTCATTCCATCTCCTTCTCACATCACCACTACTTGTTTTCACCTCCCCATTTACGCCCTTCACTGAAGTTCCCATTTGCTCCCTTGTCTTACGCACCCTATTTATCTCCTTCCAGAACATCTTTTTATTCTCCCTAAAATTTACTGATAGTCTCTCACCCCAACTCTCATTTGCCCTTTTTTTCACCTCTTGCACCTTTCTCTTGACCTCCTGTCTCTTTCTTTTATACTTCTCCCACTCAATTGCATTTTTTCCCTGCAAAAATCGTCCAAATGCCATACACCAAAATTTTTTTTTTTTTTTTTTTATACTATTCGCCATTTCCCGCGATAGCGAGGTAGCGTTAAGAACAGAGGACTGGGCCTTTGAGGGAATACCCTCATCTGGCCCCCTTCTCTGTTCCTTCTTTTGGAAAAAAAAAAAAAAAAAAAAAAATAACATTTATTCCCCAGAAATTGTTTCCTTTATTCTATAACTAAATGTCCTTGTGAGTACTGACATAAAGCATACCATCCAGATGACACCTACACACTCTCTAGACTTTTTCTAGGTGATTGAGATGTGTAACACTTTTCCATCTGTAGTGGTCTTCTGTTAGCAACATCTTTTGTTGATTGGCAGAAGCAGACATCAGCTGGGAAGCTTTAATTCATCATGTGACAATGATATCAGAGGGAGAAGCCTAAGGGTTAGGCAGAGAGTATAATGGCCCAGCATTGTATCCTTACTGCTTCCAATAAAGGAAGTCCTGACAGGGGTCTCTTTGACCATTAGGCATGATATGCCATACTAGTGTTCAGACCCACTGACCATTATGCATCACAGATGAGTTTGATAGGCAGCTCAGATTTGAAATGAATGAGGTCTTGGTAAAACTTTTCCTCTCTATATGTTTGACTGCATGCTTACATTACTTAGTCTAGTCCTAGGTTACACCTTCAACAAATGATGAAGAAAACTTGCAGTGGTTAACAGTTGATATAAATTTCTGGTGAAAGATAACTAAACCAAAGCAGAATTATAATTTTTGTGAAAATATGATTTATGTTAGTCTTTCATAAAGACAAAGAACTGATCTGAAGTATGAAGCTTTTTAGGAAAATGTAGTTTATGTTACTGTCTTTGTTTTCATATGTCAGTGTTGAAGCAATTTGTCATGTATTACATAAAACACACCTAAGAGCCCACTACACTATAGTTACAAACAGGTCACCTGGCACCCCAAGCTCACACACACAACCTGTACCAATAATGGCTCACCTAAGAATGGGCTATCATTGACAAGAGCCCATACCAAATTTAGTGAATCTTTACACACACACACACACACACACACACACACACACATTTGAACAATCAGTGTGTAACCCTCAGTCAGCTGTCTTAGATGTCTTGCTGCTACAGTATGTCAGATTAATGCAGACAGCATACATAAATTTTAGAGGTTGTATGATAACGGAGAATGTTTAATAGATAGGGCCCTATGAGTGCTAAATTCCCTCCCCATAATAACAAATAGATAATTACCCTCCAAATGGAATCTTCACTCCAGTTAACCAAAATTCTTCTGTCTTAACTTGAGAAGCAAAGTATCCATCATTAACTTTTATGACATGAACTCATGAGCTATCTAGCCTGCCATCCTTTAACTCAGAAAGATGCTGTAGCTCCTTGAGTTGCACATGAAAGTGAAGAGGAAAATTCCAATGATATTCTTCATTAGGTGAAAGTAGCATCTCCAGATGCTTAAGCCTTTCAGGTTTTGCATCAACTGTTTGCTGAAGACAATTTATTCCTTAAGAAAAAAACACGGAAGTGATGTTACTATAGCTGCCAGTAAGGATTCTTCACTTAGTGCCACTTAATAAATGGTATTCTTAAACTTGACCTTCTATAGCGGGAGCCCATGGAAAGGAAGGAATCTTAACTCACAAATGATAGATTGCCGTAGATGTATTACTTTCTCCACAGGGGTCTACGGTGTTGGCGCTTCCAGATTGACAACTGCAAACAGCTGCTCAAAAATATGCCAAGTGCTTCTTTTTTCCAACGCCTGAAGATGAAACTATTTATGAGACGGACTTACAGAATTGCATGTTGGGCTCAAGGCATCGGAAGGCATAGCGAGCAGGAGGTGAATGATATTGTACGGAAAGACCTGGCAGCTGTCTCCCATTTCCTTGGTCAGTAGCATTATGTATTCTAATTTCTTTTTTATTTTTTCCTATACTTTAATATTTTCTTCATACTTGTCTTTCTCCAGTGTAGCAAGGTAGCACCAGGAACAGATGAAGAACAGCCCCATTTGTTCATGTCCACCCTGTAGCTGTCATGTATAATACACCATAATCTGATCCCTCTATCCACAACCAAGCCATGCATACCTATCTGAGATTTTTTTCATTAGTTTCATATGCCTTGGTTCAGACCATTGATGGCATATTGCCCCCAGTGTATCACATTACCGCAATTCACTCTGTTCCATGCATGCCTTATACCTCCCAGCATGTTTAAGCCTCTAACATTAAAAGCATCCTTAACTCCATCCTTCCACCTCTTCCTCGTTTTGCTCCCTCTTCTTGTTCTCACCATGTTCGACGCGTATATCCTCTTAGTCAGCCTGTCCTTACTCATTCTTTCCATATGTCCAGACCGTTTCAGCACACCCTCTTTAGCTCTCGCATATGTGCCCCCCTTACTACTATAATTCTTTCTTATCCTATCATTTCTCATACAATCAACCCTCCTCACGCCACATATTACCATAAAACATCTCTTATCCAACACACAGACCCTCTCCCATACTTTTTTTTATTGTTGGCCCACCCCCTTGCATCCATACATTATTGGGACTATTATACCATCAGATAAAACTATTTTTACCCTTACACTGCTCAGTGATCCCAGGATCTTTGTCCCCTCACCTGCCGTACTGCCAACTTCAGCTCCTACAGCCCCATCCTTTGCCATGTCCACTCCCAATCAGAAAAAACACTCCACTGCCTCCAGGTTCTCTCCATTTGGACTCGCTTTTATCAGCCTGTCACTCTTTCCTGTACTAAACTTCCTAATCTTACTTTTATGCTCTCTCAAACTCAGAAACAAGCTTTTGCTGTTTCTCAACTTGAATCTGCTATCAGAACCTTGTCACTGTCAAACAAGAACTGACTCACCTCCAAGGCCCCCCCCTCACCACCAACAAATTGTAGACCTGCCTTAGGGATCATATGGTGTCTTTTTGGTTATGGGTATGGAAGTTTTCACTTGTATATTTTCAGTTACTTGCATTGCAGTTTATCTGGATAATTTTCACAGTAAATGTCAGTTATGTTTTTAACTGAAATAGCAATAGATTTTTGTGGTATAAGTATATTTATCATTTATGTTATCAGTTCTGAAATATATGAAAAACAGTATAGTACCCTATACAAAAATTTTCTGCTTAGCACTGTTTTCCCTTAAGGTAAGAAACCATTCCTGATGGGAGAAGACCTTTGTGAGGTGGACTGCACTGTTTTTGCCTTCCTCTCTCAAATCATGTGGTGTTATGATGGCTCACCTTTTGTTACCATGCTCATTGGTGAGTGAAAGAACAAATATTCCTTGTATTTTAATGTTAAATCATAGCAGTATTTTGATTTTTTTTAGAAACTGTCAGTCTTTGATATGTTAATAGAACTGTGCAGTAAAGGTAAAATGTTAATAGAACTGTGCAGTAAAGGTAAAACTTTTCCTTGTATTTTTTTTCATTGATTTTTCATTACTGCACTCTAAAATATCCTTTGATTATCAATGAACCACATATTCAGGTTCCTCCCCATTTTATATAATATTGATATGTCCCCTAAGCCCACCATCTGCATGGGAAAGCACAACATAGACCCTAATTCCTTAGAACTGTTGTTCAAAGGTACCTTTAGATTAGGTACCAAATTTAGATTATCCAGGTTTTGTTTGTCTGGAATTTTGATATTTGTATTTTTTTTTCATTATTTTGCTTACATATGCATCCTCCAGGGAAGCAAACTTTTTTGTTATACATAATCGCTGTTTCCCGTGTTAGCGAGGTAGTGCCAGGAAACACGAAGAATGGCCCATCCACTAATATACACATATATGTGTATAAACGCCCACATATGCTCATGCACATACATACACAGACATTACATACATACACATATACATATTCATACTTGCTTGCCTTCGCCCATTCCTGTCACTACCCAGCCCCACAGGAAAACAGCATTGGTATCCCCTGCTTCAGCAAGGTAACACCAGGAATACAGACAAAAAGGCCCCAGTCATTCACATTCAGTCTATAGCTGTCATGTGTAATGAATATGTTTGTGTCAGTTTTAGAAGCAAACATATTCATGCATATATTTAATGGAACATTTTATTTCTGTTATTGTAATTCCCTCACATTTATTATATTCTTTTGCCAGGATTCCCCAATCTGCCTGCCTATGTTTTAAGAGTGAAGGAGAGACTTTGGCCAGACTGGGACCAATGTCTGGCAAAACCAAAGAAAAGCTAAGCTACCAGTGCACAAGATGTATCCTTGCACTTAGTGTGTAATGGGTTTAATTGAGAATGAGATATTATTTTAGTCACTGGAGTCTTCATCTGAATCACCCAAGAAGCTAATTTAGGTGATTAACTGTTGTGTATTTTGAGGGAAGGGATGGTAGCATGTTGTAGTAATATATATATATATATATATATCTTTTCTTTTCTTTCAAACTATTTGCCATTTCCTGCGTTAGCAAGTTAGTGTTAAGAACAGAGGACTGGGCCTTTGAGGGAATATCCTCACCTGGCCCCCTTCTCTGTTCCTTCCTTTGGAAAATTAAAAGAAAATAAGAGGGAGGATTTCCAGTACCCCCGCTCCCTCCCCTTTTAGTTGCCTTCTACGACACGCAGGGAATACGTGGGAAGCATTCTTTCTCCCCTATCCCCAGGGATAAAATATATATATATATATATATATATATATATATATATATATATATATATATATATATATATATATATATTCCCTGGGGATAGGGGAGAAAGAATACTTCCCACGTATTCCCTGCGTGTCGTAGAAGGCGACTAAAAGGGAAGGGAGCGGGGGGCTGGAAATCCTCCCCTCTCTTTTATTTATTTATTTTTTTTTTTCCAAAGGAAGGAACAGAGAAGGGGGCTGGATGAGGATGTTTCCTCAGAGGCCCAGTCCTCTGTTCTTAACGCTACCTCGCTGACGCGGGAAATGGCGAATAGTATGAAAGAAGAAACAAAATATATATATATATATATATATATATATATATATATATGAATGTTGCTTGTAGTTTGTATTCTTCCATGATTAATTTCAGTGTATTTAGTGTATTGCAATTATTTGATTTGTGTAATTAGCTTAGAGCATCATCTTAAAAGTTTGTTTGGACATGATGGGTTGTATTGGAATGAAGTATCACATGGGAGTATTATCATATGAACAGTGGTATTTTTGCCATATAGGTTACAAAACATAAATTACAAAACATAAATTTTTCCATCTTCAGTTTGGAACTAGGTATATCATCTATTTGGTACTAGGTATATCATCACTTATGCTTGGTGGTATAAATGCATTGATCCTGCACAAAGATAGTCAGTCTAATGATAATAAAGAAGCAAAGATTATCAAGATCAGTTGTATTAATACATTTATGGCATATATTCTTTTATTTTAGTAGTTTTGGTCCAAAGTTTACATTTTTTTGAAGTTTGACAAGTCATACAGACCTCCACCACAAAATCACAGGAGACCTATCTATCTTCCTTCTTGATGCAGGACACACAAAGTCTGGGCTATATACGTATTTCATACTAAAAGAATATTCTGAAAACAAATGGAGATTTCCACTTGGAATTAAGCCAGGTTATTTTAGCATGTACTTAAAACCTGTTTCCATTTTCTTTAAAGAAGTTGCTTTGGTTGATTTTCTTCAACACATCCAGAACATAATTACTTGCCAATACATTATTTGGAATTAACTCTTCATTATTTTTTCATTGTCATTTATAGGACTCCCTCAGTCAAAAATTAAGGATATGAGATCAGAGAGATATTACTTAACATTTTCTTCAAAGTTTTACCTTCCCTGAAATCATTGCCCATTAGTCAGTTATTACTTCTGCTGGGATAAGAAATGAAAAAAGCCTTATTTTTACATCATTACCAACAGAACAGACAGGAAGAGTTCCTCAAAATCAGATTTCTCTATCTGAGAACACATCATATCAGTAGTAACACACTACATTAAGGTATCTGCACAAGGAGTTTTGCTCTGATTTTGTCATGATATTAAAGTTAAGCTTGTACTAGGATATTCTATATGAAGAGTATCAACTTTCATTGTTTACTTTTATCAACATTTGAAACTACGGCTGGGTGTTGTACATCAGCAGTAGGTTAGAAAAAATGGAGATAAAACTTATTGTGCATTACTTCTCTAGCTGGGATGGTGTCTGCTCAAGAGATTCCATTGGGTATGATCTGGAGTGCTGCCATACTTGATCCTTTGAAGCTGCTGCAACTTATTCATGCCAAGTTTTGAAAGAATCGAGTGTGTATATTTACTTGGGAGGATTTAGGCACTCGTTCCAGTCAGGCCAGAGGAGGTCCCTAAGACGAAACTGGTACATCTGAAGATTTGGGAAGTCATCTGGAAATGAACTAAGAACACTCAGTATCCTTCATTGGTGGGTGAAGTTTTTATATAAATCTACATATTGTTTAGATTTCTATTGTTTAAATGAACCATTGATACTCAAGTTGCATTTATAGTATGTAACCCAAGGAACCCTTTTTAATGGAGTTACTGTAGGTGTGCTCCAAGTGGAATCTGAGCAACGTGGGCTCCTTTTGATGGAGTGGTCCTCAAGAAGGCTTTACTCCATTTCTTTTGTTTACAATGATATAGCCTTGTTGTAGGTGACTTTCATGTGTTACAACTTAGTTAAAACCTTGGATTACTGCTAAGTTACATATGTGTATACAGTGTGTGTATACTTATACTGTTTTTTCATGATCACTGTTTTCAACAATAGTTAGATAGTGTGATACATTTGCCCACTAGAAAAGACAGATACACGAGTGGAGACTTTATTACAACCTTCAAGTTCCTAGATCAGTTTGACAGTAAGCTGTTCTTTGAGAAATAAAAAAACAACAACTAAAGGTCACAGTAGGAAGGATACCAAGAAGCATATAGAAAAGATGCAAAGTTCTTAAGTAGTATCAGAGTTGTAAATGAATATGTAGTGAAGCTGTAAATGCAGATAGAAAACAAAAGTTCAGAAATTTATATGATAAAGAAAATTCAAGAAATGGAGCCCCACAAGAGTAGAACTCCCTTCTTACACTTTACAAATAGGTTATTACTTTAACTGCATCAAAAAAATGTTACATTTTCAAAGCACTATAAGTGTTGCTTACATTTTCAAAGCACTATAAGTGTTGCTTACATTTTCAAAGCACTATAACTGTTGCTTATGTCTCATGAACGAACACTTATGCAGAAGAGTAATTGGTCTTATTCTGAGGCATCTTGTTTACATTGGTTGTGACTTTAATTTACATATCAGGTACCCACTGCCTTTCACCTCGATATAATAACTTATAGCTCCTTCAACTGTAGTATACATTCCATATGCATTAACTGGAGTGCTTACATGGCTAGAAACTGGTGTTCCATGGCATGCCCATACCATCTGCACAATGTACCTGCCTCTATGTACAGGATGAGGAGGAAGTTCTACACATATGTGGCCCCATCCCATGTGCTTTCTCTACAACCATACAGCTTAAACTTTTGTATCCTCTTAGCATTCACAGTATCATTACTAAGCTGATTCCATTGCTCCACTACTCTGATGCTACAAAAATACTTCTTTAGGTCTTTTCTAGCAAGCTTTAGCTTGGATTCTTGTTTTGGCCTTTGTTTGCTTATCATTTTTAAAGGAACTGCACAATGTTGAAATAATCAAACTTAGAAACTTCAGGGTTGTGATCAAGTTCCCTTTGCTCTCATTTTCCATGGTAGGCAAGTTTATAGCCTCTAACCTCTCACTGTAACTCAGCTGTCTTATTACTTATTTCAGCCACCATTTTTGTTGTCCTCATCTGGACCTTCTTTATTAGTTTTTCTGTTTAAGTGTGGTGACCAAACCTAAGAAGCATATTCTAGATCTGCTCTGTGATGTGCTGAATGTAGCAATGAACAACATGGACAAATGCTGACAGCAGAAGAACATGTCAGCCTCATCCCCTCACTCCTGAAAGCATAAAACATGGAAGAATAGACCTTAGGATATCCTTCATTATACCTCAGTGTGGATGGGAGTCATCAGAACATTTTGGCACAAAAACCCATCAACCACAGTTTCAGCAGCATATGATATGGGGCATAGCAAAAAGGTATCCTTACCAGTTCATATAATAATAGGGTTTAGGTTGCACTGACTGCATTTGGGAGATTAGGTCCTCACTTCACTCCACCAGTATACTGAACCCCTCACTGTTTTGGATAATTCAGAATTTTGAATCTTCTCAACTATGGTTACCATTTCTCTTTCTTAAGTTCTTCATGTGTTTCCATTTTTGTAATGGCTTTAGGGATCCACCATTCAATCCAGTAAACACACACTGTATCAATTAACAACCTAATTTCCCTTGGAAACCTCGTTACACAAATGACCAAGTCTACCTCTATCTAAAGACTTGTTCAGACGCCAGAATTTTCTCTCCTGGGCTGCAATTTCAATTATACAAAAGATAAGTGTATCGTTGTTTGGAATGTTGGCGCAGTTTTAAGAGAACACAGTTCTATGCAGTATGATTCTTCAACTCTGACCTCAAAGCTTCTGAGAACTGTCTGCCTGCATGCCATTGCCATTATTGAGGTTACAATAGTACTCAGCTCTGTATTGAAAATATCCTGTTGGATAATTAGGAACATGAGAATAGGCTGTTTTATGATTTTGCTTTAACTCTGTAACTTTACCCTTTTATTTGTTTTTTGACTGCAATGATCATTCTCTCTTTCAAAGGAAAACTTTCTATCGTTCAAAAGATCCTACATTTTTTTCTCCTTTCTGCCCAATATTTTTAACTTGGCTTAGTGTTATTGAGGACTTGCGTCCATATCTGTAGTACTTGTCATAGAGAATTGTAGTTTAATAATGAAATAATTCTTGAGTATGATCTTTATAGACTAGAGTCCTCACCGATGAGCATTGTGATATATGGTGAGCCTGGATAGTTGTACATGATTTGCGTCAAGAACCCAAACATAGTGCAGTCCACCTCACATGGTTCCATCCCCATCAGAAATGGCTTCTCACCTGTAAAATCCATAGGAATGTAAGACATGTCCATAATGAGAGCTATTTAAATGTTTATCCATCAGTTTATAGACAATACATATTAACTTAACGATGCATAACCTCTAAAGAAAGAAAAAACAATGGAAAGGAAAAGTTTGTTAAGTTCATACAAAAGTTTTCACCAGTGGTTTTTACCTAGGTAATGAGAAATGGCAGCTAGGTCTTGTCTCACCATGTGCTCCACCTCTTTTTGGGTGTGCCTCCCAGTGCCTTGTATCCACAGTGCTTTAAGAACCTTCCAACGTAAGAAAAATAGTGCCAGACGCAAGAACAAGGATACCTGTGATGTGCTTTGGATCAGCCCACGGCAGCAGTCAACACTATATCGCCAGAAACGGAGGCCCCTGCATAGGAAGTATTCATAATATGAGTAATTTTACTCTTAAATGTACAAATGCAGACCCTGTTCAGAGATTTTCTGGTCAAGTAAAAGTATCTTAAAATGCATCAGCAGATAGGTAAGAGCCCTGCATAAGACTTGTCTCTCAATGCATGTGACATTCTCAGCATCTTGGAAGAAAGATTTTAACACTTCCCTATTCAGTGATGATAGAAGACTGACATTTTTAATTTGATGGGTTTCCTGCAGGAAATCCATATACTATACAAGATAGAGCTTTTTTTCAAATGGACTTTAACTAAACTGTTACAGGAGGACAATTTTGGGTTATTTAGTAAATATGAATAACACCTAAAAGCTACTGTTTCTGAACAGTATCCCCAGTCACTGATTCAATTGCATGCCTTCCTCTCCCACTCAACAGGAATAATTACGCAGATGTAATTAACTCTATAAAGAACATTCAGGAGTCCTACCAGGCAAGGTGTTCACAGGCCATGATGTTGAAGGTTCTTGCCACTGCCCGCTGCACCTCTGTCAATCCACTGCTAAAGTCCTTGTTGTACTGCCGCCCCAGATGTTCTATCACCAACTGAGAGTCCGCGAACTCTTCCCCATTGAGAGTGATCCAGGGACTCAGACCTTTAGGGCCCAGTGGTTCTGTAAAGTCCATCTGATCCATATGTAATAAAATCTGAGTTAGGGTGATTCTATTTTCATCGAGAGAGATATTTAGGATACATATTTTCCACAGTATGCCTCATTGACCTACCAAATTGAATGGTCTTATGATTTCAATTCTTCCGGTACAAGGGATTGCCCTCAGAGTTCGATAACCTCTCCTTTTTGTTAATATTTCGTTCTTTAGCATGCAGCCTGAAACGTGCACATGAAAATACAATTTTCACGTAGATATTGACTCGGTTTGGTAATTGTCAAAGCTGGTTATATGTTTTTAAAAACATTTTCCTTTGCTGACATGATTTAGGTTAATGCTTATATGGTACAGGATGTAATGTACTCACTTTAGACTTCTTTCCTCCGCCTACGTATTCCTATGTTCCTTTCAACCAGTCATTTTTTTTTTTTTTTTTTTGCTAACCGGACAGTCTATTCCATGAAAACAAGGTAAGAGTTAGATTACAGTTTCTTGCATATGAGAATAATTTAGTTCCTAACTCTGCATGGTTTCTGCCCAAAACTCCCTGTCTCACATTTGTTTGATATTCCCATGAACCCAAACACGTCCATGACACCTCAAACATCTCACAAATCCTCATCATTTGGTATTTTCTAACCTTTATTTGCTCTAAGATACCCTCTGGTCTCGCTAACCATCACTCCATACAGTACTGGGCAAAGCACTCTCTCTGTTACTCGCACCGCTACTGGAGTGTTTTTGATTCTTTTTCTTTTTTCCAGAAAAGGGTCTTCAAAGCAATAGTATAAAATTTCCATAGATTTAAAAGTATGTTTTGTATTCATAGTGCATACTAAAGACAAAGTCAAGTATTGTCACTAATATTTAAGACAACTTTGGATTCATGGAAAAGAAAATAAGACAAAAACATGATAAGCAACGTAGACTGACATTCTGTCGTCACGAACGGAAAGCAATAATAAAATGAAGTTCCTCACCACGTAGGGGATCTTAGCGAGGCGGAGGTACGTCTCCAACTTGAGAACATAAGGGGAGGTACCGGGTGAGAAGCGTTCCCTGGGAAATCCGTGGAGGACCACGACATCCCTCCCAGCCGTGGCCCACTTCTTCCTGAGGAGAACAAGACAAACCAAAGAGTGTGTTCTTGAAAGAGAAACATAATTGATGGCACTTGATTTACTGCAGATGCACTGAATTAACTTATATGTTTGAAAATGTGAAATTATCTGCAATTAAAGCATTCCACTTAAATTACAACCTTCTGCTCCTCTTGGACAGGTATATGTGGAGTTTGATGGCACCGAAAACCAAGATCACTGCAACCGAAACGGGTCTGCTCTTGGTGCTACAGAACCAGCGAAACCCATCTCGCGCAAACACCACACATTCCTCCAAGGTTACAACCACCATGGTGTTGCTGTGAAGGTTAGTTCATGGTGAGGTATGGGCAGTAGCCACCAGAGGTTCATACACTAAATAGACAATAATTCTCTTTGCCATATTGCTGGCGGGGCCCCAGGAACCCTTTCTGAAAGGGTCCTTGTGGTACAACAATACTCTTTTTCCTTGGCCGCCTACAGCAACACTAAGCAGCAGGGACGAATGGACTCTGATGAGGCTGTACACTTCGTCCCCTGATGCTAATGCATAGAGCACTAGGAGACTTGCCATGTTTCTAATAAAAGTGCATATGATAAACCCTAGATGAGAAACAAGCATACTGGTTCTCCTTTCCATATGGACCATTATAAGAAAAATAAAAGGTAAACGGAAAGTGGTGCCGCTAAGGAGCCAACCAGTTTGCTGTAAATGCACTGAATTACATGGGTTAGGTAGAAGTTTGATGACATTGGCCGTAGTTATCCAAGGTATTCAAAGCATTTCAAACCTCATGAAATAATTAAAACCTTTCTCATCAGTCGATACAAGAGTTTTATGAACACATTCATGGAACCAGTTTTCGAAGAAACCCAAGTTTCAAGGAAAAAAGCAAGCGAAGTCATAATAAACATTTCTGAAAAGTTGTGACGACTTTACTATGAAACAGTTGTTATATGATAAAAGTTTTCAGAAAAAGGACAAAACTGGAAGTTAACAAGACATATAGCCAAGGGAGAGAAGAAACATTTAATCAGCAACTGATTTGTGAATTCTGGAAAAACTTAAGCGGTGAGTATTTAAATACATGAGATTACCTTTGGAAGTTTCGAGACAGTATTAGACGTTAAAACAGGGACAAGAGAAGGGCACAGTTAACTTAAAACTTCTTCACCTTATGCACAAACAAGAAGTCGGGAATAATAAGTACTGAGTATAAGACGTTAAAACGGACAAGAGAAGGGCACAGTTAACTTAAAACTTCTTCACCTTATGCACAAACAAGGAGTCGGGAATAATAAGTACCTGCTTTCATGAAGGCACAAGTCCGGCTGGATGAAACCTCTTGGGATACCCCTGTTAGTTATTATTAGACCAAGTTGCCAAACGCTTCTGAAACTGATAACATCAGTGTTGCCATCATTGGTGAACTAAGAAACAAAACACTGAACAGTAACATATTCCATTAAATCACGTGGCATTATTGTGAAAATATTAGAATGAAAAAAGACCAAATTAGAAATATGAAACGCAACTCACCAGCTCTTGATGATGCATATGATAGAAAAACATTAGTTATGATCACTCTTATCTGAAACTAAAGAAACCGCTGACATTGGATGAACACGTAACAATGTTGATAATGATAACTAATTGCAGGGGATATTTCAAAAGTAATTGAACATAGTAACACGCACGTAGTATTATGTATTGATACTAACTTGTATTACTGATGATGGTATGGAAGTAAAAGAATATGGAATCTATTTTCGGCCGTCACCACAGTATTTTTCCCTTAAATGGACGTTGTAATAAGCATGCTCCTGACGCAACCCCTGGCGACCTTGGTCGCAGCGTTTACAGTCATGGTCGCAGGTACCTGTACGACACTATCAATGTGACTTTGTTGCCGGACGTAGGAGCGTTTGAACTGCTACGTGATTTTGCTGCACTAGACGTTATTTTTGTGATTGTGAACGTGTAACTGCATGAATAGTATGTAAGTATCAGGTTTATTTGTTCAGTGCGCACTTAGAATAGATCTGAAGACTGTCTCAACACCTACAAGGAAGTATTGTCGTCTTATAAACATTAGCTCAATGTATCATTGAGAGGTCTATCAGGCTGAGCTTAATGGTATGTAGACCTTGTGGACAAAATAAAGAACAAGATAGAATAGGTGGTACGAAACACATTATTCTGCACTGCTAGGTACAACGACATCAGCAAATTACAAACATGAAGGTGGGCGGATGGGAAGACATGTCCCTCCATTTAAGAAGACATGTCCAGTATCATTATTAGGATCGTGGCCCTTGTTTTTGGTATCAGGTGTTCACGGTGAGACAGATTATCGGATTACGAATCGAGAGTGTATATACTATTTAGTCGTACAAAATGAATATAAGGTGTGAATACTACACGGTGTTAACTCATAGGATGGAATCGGCGGGTCCGGTGGAGGCCAGCACAGAGCTTGGCGGACAGTGGACCTGTTTGCTGCCCATTATCACGGCCTTAGCTCTCATCTTAGCAACGCGTCTACATGTGAACATTGCGAAGAGAAGACGAAGGTGAGCAGGTACTTTATATTTCCTTTTAAAAACTCGGGTAAAAGATGCATCGTGATGCAAAGTAGACGGTTACGAGGCGTACGTACAGACATGAGACCATAAGAATTTGCACTATTTTGTCATACTGATGAGCGACCATTTTGACAGAAATAAAAGAACATTCAAGATGTCTTTGTTAGTATGAAAGAAACTATTTCTAATGTCTTTGTTAGTATGAAAGAAACTATTTCTTATGGTCAAGTTTGTAAACAAAAGCTAACCTTACAGTTTCCTGTTACGAATTGTTGAATAACGGTATTGATGTGTGATGTTCTACAGGTGTAAGTGGGGGCAGGCAGGGCAAGATGTAGTAGTACTTCACTGTCCACCCAGAGGACGCTTCGCTCCTTCCTTGTCACCTTTCGTCATCAAACTTGAGACCTTTTTACGCTTGGCTGATATACCCTACAAAGTAAGTCTTAGCTTCCTGTTTTTTTTTGTTTTTTTTTTAGATGAATTTGCATTTCCCTGAATGTTTTTGAAAGAATTTGTTCGGTGATTTTACACATATGCAGTACACCCGCCAGCGTTTGTGAAATGAGTGAAAATGTAAACACATCCAATTTTTCCTCTAAGCTTACAAGTTTGAATTTGATTTTCATTTCACCTTGCTGTGATAGCCTGTAATTTGACCCTCTTGCCCAACGCCGCATTATTGATTCACTTTCCCTCTTTTATAGGTATTACTTTGTTTTTCTTGCTCCCAAATGCTGGCTTCTCAAGGTGTGCCTACACTACTACCTAGACCACGCAATACTCGGCAAGCTGCTGCGTCACATGATTATTGTGTGGCCAACAACAGCAGCTCGAGAGTTAGCCGTTCTTGTAACTGTTTCTTTCCCAACACGTCGAAGTTTTGGAACTCTGTACCTTCTCCTGTCTTTCATAATAACTATGACGTGACACATTCCAAAAGACGGGGGTTTTCACCTTCTCCAAAATTCGTAAATACTTTCCCATGTGTTTTCTTTTTCCGTTTCATAATTTTCTATATTTCAATTAAGGCTTGGTCATGATGTGGACTTTTTTTCCGTGACTGAAGCGTCACTTACTAATTCTGTGGTTTCTCACGACCGCTTCATTTGCCTTGGTTCAACTCATTATGTGACTGCACGGCGCCCCCCATACATCACATAATTCATATATGTTATCATGTACGACCTGCATGAATTTATTGATAAATGGTAAAAGTGAAGCTCTTCTAGGTAAACGTTACTTGTGGAATTGAGCTCAACATGAGCTGATTAAACTAATGTTGATAAGAGCGTAGACTTTGATATGAATATCCTTTGTGCCGGGCCCTAGGCAACTTCAAGCTCTCTCTTCAGTAAGGAATAAAGAATAGTTGTTTTCAGAATGTTGATTAGGCGAAATGTAGCACCCCTAAAATGGACAGGTGTGAAAATTTATATAGGATGGAAGTAAATGGTAATTTTTTGGATATGTATTTTTAGGCGCTTATGACTTTTTTTTTCAGTGTACATCAGATGCATATTTGTCAATACTTTTCTAATTCATTTAATCTCGGTCTCGTAGACGGACTTCGAGGAACCTTATGGACTCAAGGGTAAGACTCCGTGGATCACTTTTAATGGTGAGGAGTTTGAGGACTCACAGTTGGTAATCGAAAAACTCGCCCACCACTTCCAGCTGAAGAACAACCTGACGAAGACAGAGCAAGCCACGGCCCGAGCCATCACCGTCATGATGGACGAACACCTCATCTGGTGAGATTCACTTCTCGGCTTGTGAGATATCTGTTCTTATATCATCCCTTTTTCTGGGCAAAGATGTAGTCACGTGGCAAGGCAACTTCTTAGAACCTTAGTTCTCATCTAGTGACTTGTACAAGTAGTGAAAAGTAGTTTAGGACTTCCTACTTTTTGTCTGGTGAGATACTTTCCCTATCGCTTATTTCTCAGATGCATGATAGACTTTGGCGAGTGGCTGGTTCTCGCTTCCTTATTTATAATCTAGTGACTAGTGAAATGCTACTATATGACTATATAACATTCGAAGACCTTTTATATTACAGTGGATAACAGCCTTGTGAACTGGAAAATGAATGGATCATAAATCAGTTTTAAGCTAATGTTTTTCTTGTATGAGATTAGACAATGAATGAGACAAATGTCTTATATGATTCGAAATATTGATCGCTAAAAAACAATGAACTATTGTACCGCTTAGTAATAACCACGAAAATCTCCCTGTAAAAGTTTAACAAACAACAGTACTTAGTAATATATACAGGTAGGAAGTTATGGTAAACACAAAATTGTTAAAGTTTCCGTATATCTATGCCAATTGTGATTTTTCATGATGTATGGTATATGCATTCATTGCAGAAGTAACAAAAACATTTTTTTCTTAAAGAATCAATAGGAAAAGGAAACGAGATGGCACCTATTGCCACCATTTTAATGTTAAATAATACGATGACCGATATCCAATGTAATTTTGAGATTTAATTTCTGAGAGACAGTAATACAGTACCCATGATATCTAGATCCCATTCATTACTGGATTGAAATGTATTGAGCTTCTCTAACCACCTGCCTCTACCCCCAGGGGCTTGAGAGTCTGGCGCTATGATATCGACAAAGGCGCTGGATTCCAGGAATGCTTCCGCCATGTCCCGTCTTACGCTAGCGTCGCTCTACCCTTGTTTTGTTGGAGGATGCGACGGGCACTGTGGCATCAGGGTATCGGACGCCACACGTTCGCGCAAGTCCAAGACATCGTCAGGAAGGACCTGTCAGCCGTGTCTCATTTTTTAGGTACGTTGGTCAAGTTGCCCCACACGCCAGTGACAACAACAACAGACATAAAATGGTTAATGCTTAGGTTAGCTGCTGTCTTATCTAAAATTTCGTCACGGCAATAGATTTATAAATGATTATTTAAGATACCCATTTCATCTAAGATATATTCACAGCAGAAGACGCAAGGTCATAGATACAGTTGTAAGTCTTACCCAAGACATTTTCCTATTTCTATTTCGGGAGGCCAAAATTCGTTTCAGTTCATTTCTGTTAGAATCATTGTTGATTTCTTCTGTTATGTATGCCTTACGTGACTCGCCAACGTGTTCAAACGTTTCTAGGCTGTCTCGTCACTACTTAGTGATCTCAGTTTTTCTCTCACACCCTCTCACCTCAGCTGTAGTGATGTTTCATTAAGTGCTTTAACTCACTTCGCCACTGCTACCCTCCCCCACCCTTGCACCGTAGCTTAACTAATGAGGAAGTCATCAAATCAATGGATATGTAAAAAGATTTTCTTTTCTCGTATAACATAATTCTGTATGTTGCTAATGTTTTGTCTGTAATGTAGTAAGTTTTCTTACAGTGTGCTAAGGGAAATGATTGTCTTCATACATTAGTCTGTCACATACTTTCGGTATTATCTCTCTTAAAATACGAGAAACTTAGTCTGAGACTAACTTCTTGAGTACTACGACTTGACGAAGGGCCGTCAAAAGCTCGTTGTTCTTAGGGAGTTAATTTGTCGTAATCAAGAGGTTCAAGGAGCAGACTCTCACACGTAAGAATGTAGGTGATCAGCAGTTACCACACTCTTTCAGGCGAGAAGACTTACCTGCTGGGGGTGGAGCCTAGCATTGCAGATTGCGCGGTGTTCGCCCACCTCGCTAACATTGTTTATAACTACCGCCGCTCACCCTTCCTAGCAATGGTCACTGGTGAGTTGAAATAGCAATATTATTGGATCTGATATAAGCTGTTGAAACGTCATAGTTTTACTTATTACACGGTGATTACTAAACTAGAAAAATATTGATTATCATAACTATTGAGAAGCAAGAAGTATTATTTATTATTTTATCATCTAAGCATCTTCCAGTCAGATCATATTTGACGTTCTTATCTCATATGTTAAAGTCTTTTATGTAAATCAAATTTGAAGTTCATGTTTCATGAGATAAAGTCTCATATCTTTTTGTGTGTATAAAATGAGATAAAGTCTCATATCTTTTTGTGTGTATAAAACAAATTCTACTCATTTTTTTTTTTATGCATCTTTGATTCTTTGGAGAGGTAATGTATTCCTTGTTAAGAATTATTTGAATGAGGTATTTCAGGTGGTGTTAAGGTAAGCTATGAATCGTTCGCCGTCTGTACAATATCTCTTGTGTCTGTTGTTGAAAATGAGGACCCTGAGGCCAAGAATAATTGTATTTCCATTCTGACAGGACACAGAAATGCCATATGAAAACAACTGTTACGTTCTTTTGATTTCAAAAAAGAAGAAAATGAATGCAATATTAGAAGCAGGGTTAAAGTTCTCTGACATGTTTTCTTTAAAATTGTTAGAATAACCTTCATTAAATTGATAGAATTACGTATGCATTAAGCCATGAGACGGCCAGAGGAACAAAAGCTTCCAGTATATTGAGAATGGACCGTCTTTTTGCCCATGGCCCATTGTCACCCCTCTCGACTCTTACAACGTATAATTTTTCTCTTTAACCATCTTTCGACAGAGGAATTCCCCAACTTGGAGGACTATGTTGAGCGTGTCCGAAATCGTCTGTGGCTAGACTGGAACCAGTGTGTGGATCCTCCAGTGCCAAAGGCAGTGCAGTGATGGATAAGATCTCTAAAAGCAAACCCATTCCCTGGATGAGACTAAAGTTACTTTCCGTTGCCAAGTGAACTGTTAATACAGGAAATCCCAGACCGACCCTGTTTTAAAACCACCTAGAAAATTTTCCAAGAAGAATGACAATTAGTGAACTTCTTTTCTAGTTATCTTGAATCAGTTTATATATATATATATCTATATATGTATGTATGTCACCAAGCTGCACTACAATCAGTAGAAAGAAAATTATGGATTCCTTTGGAGCGAGTTCCTTTACGAGGTGATACACCCTTTTTGCCCACTGACTGATAACATCCATACTGTGACGTTTTACCATGTAACAAGTGTGATAAGGCTTACTGTGGGGAGATTGGTGGAGGATTGAAGAAAAGGGAACACAGACATCCATTGACACAGGACTTACGAAATGATACCGCTGACGAGAGTTTAACACCCGCGTCTCTATTGGATGATGCTCACGTATGACACTCGTGACTAGAGCACTATGGCATGATTGAGATAGGGCCTTGAAGCAACGTATACATGGATAGGCTCTCTGACGCGGTAGACGAGCTGCACGGGTAGCACTATACAGGAGTGGTCAGTTAGAACGGGAACGGGGCCGGATGTGTAAGTCTGGCTCTTCATGAGGCAGCGTACCCGCACGACTCCGTCCGTGTGTGGATCCTTTGTTTACTGACAAAGTCTGTCTTTGCGAAGCATTTGTATTAAAGTTAAAGTTCCAACATTGTGTTTTATCACCATCTTCGTTCCAATATATATATAAATAAATAAATATATATATATATATATATATATATATATATATATATATATATATATATAAAATATGAAGCGGCCAGGATAAACCATGGAAAGGTATATAGGGGGAGGGTTCTGGTCGTGGTTGCGAAAGCGGTCTTTATTCGTCTTCCTGACGCTACTTCCTGAACGCAGGAAACGGCAGCCAAGAGTCTGTGTGTGTGTGTATATATATATATCCAGCAGTTTGAGATGTCCTTATTTACTGTACTTGCATTCCCAAGGTCTACTTATAGACACAACGGGATTTGAACCCTGAGTCCCACTGTAACTTACACTTATAACTCTACTGTAGGTATAATGTTCCTTTGCAAGACTTTTTGTGGTATTTTCCTTTCAGTCACTACTTTTAAGATATCTGCTTTCTTCAGTGTTTATAGATAGCCAGCCAGGTAGAATTATGTCCTCCCGTTTCTTTTAGTTCTGAGGTAGATGCAAAGGACCGTTGGTTTTCGACCCCCCATCTTCTTTGTTTCTTTATACAGGTTAGTTGAATTACCCCCATCGTCTCTCTCTAGTCCATTCACTCCATGATTCCATCGCAACCTCCTACTCGCTGTCCTTCCCTCCTATCTTATCATCTAATGAGATAAGATGTAGACAGATAATTTCCATCTTTCCATCAAGTAGCAAGAGATAAGGTCTCGTCGGGGCTAGCCACTCCAGCGGATCCGTTGTGACATGTCGTGAACATCATGTCCGAATTTGACTTTACTGACCCTCGAGGTACTTAAATAAGTGATTCATCATAGATGAGTTAGATTTCGAAGTACTTTGGAATTTCCCCATGGAACTTCTCATAACGTAGCATGGTACAAGTTTTTTTCACCAGTCCCCCTAGCCATTTCCTGACGGTGTTTATATCTACATAAACTGCATGTGTTTTGACGTATCCTTGGTAGAGGTCAGAGACGAATTCTGATGACGCTTTCCGTATATATACTTTGACCTGACTTTCCATCTTTCCATAAGCACAAAATTAATGGAGAAATGTTGGCTGTTTACAGTGTATTTATTATTTCAATTGTATCCAGAATGTTTGGGATAGGAGGGTTGAAAGGCTACACGAACTCGCACGGATTCCATGTGATTGTGGTGCTGAACTGCAATTTGGGTACGGGGGATCTAAAGTGTCAAGAGGTGACTGTGGTGAGTATAGAGTGTATCTTATTCCCGAACTGTTGGATGAAGTCCAGACGAGATATGGGAGAATCAAAGGGACTGAGGATAATCTTGGATGCCTTTTACTGGATCTTCTGTAGTAGTGCTTGCTGTGCGGTGTGGGTAAGGAGTACCAGGAATTGGGGCATAGTTAAGTTCGGGAAGAAATAAGGTTATGCAAAAGTTCTTGAGTCTGTGAAAGTGAAGGGCAGGAGTTCATTTTACCCAAATTTTCAGTGTTATCATCTAAATATACCTATATTATTGTTTAATCCACCCAATCATGAGCGTTGAAACACATGCCATGAACGTTCAGTGCTTTTAAATATATATCTAATGTGGACGAATCTGTTCAGTATGCTCCTTTGGGAGGCAGACTTTGTTAAATTTCAGGATGTAATGATCTCATGTAGGATATGGGGTTCCTAATGACGCCCTTATTAATATTTTTCAACTAAATAAAGATATGTGTTGATTCCATATCAACCGTTTTCCGATTACCAAATGTTTCTACCAGTTTTGATGTTTAGGGAAGTTGATTAATGGTGATTAACAATATCAAGTAAAAACTGGTAAAGTACACGTTTGAGTGTAACAATGTTGCCAAACACGTTAAGTGACTACTCATTAATGGCTCATTTTGTAACCAAAAGTCTTGATTTGAATTAGGATTAAGATATCCTGCTCCGCTTGGGTGCCCGAGTCTGAGAGCGTTTGGGCAATGAAATCACGAGGAAGTACATTTCCCCGATATACCACCTCATGTGGAACCACTGCTTCAAATAGTTCGGCTGCCAAGTGGCTTATCTCACCGTTATCCTACGGTATCTAATTATATGAATAGGTTTCCATCCGAACCGAATCAACATTTTCCCCACACAAAAGCCTCCCAGGTCCAGTTTCCACTTAAAACCTAATCGTTTATTTATGCATTTTCCTTCCGCTGTTATCATTAGTGGCGAAATAACTGCTGATAGGAGTAATCAGCAGGGCGGGGTGACGTAACCACAGAGTGGGGTGCACTGGCGGAGGATGGGAGAGTGTGTGTGTGTGTGTTTGAGTCCGTCTCGCTAGCCTGGGCCAGCTGTAGTGAGTCTTGCCTCACCATACAAGGTACATAAGCTCTATTTTCTACTGCTTGAGTTCAGCTTTTATCATCTATGGTCACTCATGTACAAAGACGCCACTTGCATCTAATGATGACCAGTGTTAAGTAATTGTAATTTATATAACTAAAGTCCTGGCACATATAACAATGACTTAACTTGTTCTTTCTTCAGGACCCGTGCCGTGGTCCTGTTGAAATCTTATGATGTATTAATTATCACTTTGATGTACTGTGCAACTAGTGTTTGCAGTATTTTGAAATTATTTGATAATTGTGTCATTTCTTGTACCAGCGCTCGCTTGATATCCTCGGTGAGTAGTGTTCAAATGTCATTTTCTTTACCATTCAGTTAGTATCATTTTCACGCGTTTGATTATTTAATTTCTTGGCATAATTTCGATTATGATAAAGATTTATATATTTTATGATGAATGTTCAAGTTATATTTGTTACAGTTATTAAAGTTTGGTAGTTATCATTATTGTTTATGTACGTGTTTGTTGGACTGATTTATAATACATAATGCATATTATTGTGATAAATTTAGTATTTATTATATTTTATTCTATTTTCTTCAGTAATATTTCGGTTGCTCTAGAAACGTGTTTTATTCATCATCAGTGAAGTGTTCAAGATTATTTTTTTGCAACTTATCTACTATTCCACGTTCATTAATTACAACAATTGTTTGATCTTCATCAATGGTTAGTGATAAGATGCGTCTCTGTTGTGAATTCATTATCACAGACTTGGGAGGTAATTTTTAAAGATCTTTAAAATAAAGTTCATTCCGTTGCCCTTGATCTGTAAAATTGACCACATATATATTGTGATTTTACGACACTAAATATTGTTATAGTTAAATGTAATAACGTTTTGTTTTAATTTGCATACATTGGCTTTGTTTTCTTTCTTTTCTTTCATACTATTCGCCATTTCCCGCATTATCGAGGTAGCGTTCAGAACAGAGGACTGGGCCCTTGGGGGAATATCCTCACCTGGCCCCCTTCTCTGTTCCTTCTTTGGGAAAAAAAAACATTACAAAATTTGTAGACGAAGTCATATGGAGAAAAACTGTTTGGTATCATTAGACCACGTCTTTGTGAATTTGCTAATACTTGGTTGTATCGTAAACTTACACCACGAAATGTTTCATGATGATCTGCCATGTCGTGAGCTAATAACATCAGTAGATTGTAACGCCATTGCAGTGTGTTTGGCATCTCCCAACAGATGGCAGCAGCGGCCGAGGCTTCTGAAGGGTCTGGTTGGCTGTCCGTATTTACTGCTCTAACTCTTTTCTTGGGATCAGTCTACCTGTATCGGTACTTGGTCAAGAAGAACAGAAGGTAAGCCTACGATTCAGTAATCCATTTGAGACTGAAGAGAATGTAAGGTAAGAAATGACTGAACTGAAGTACAAGGTTAAGGCGAGGGAATTGTGGTACCCCGCCTCAACCAGGGGCGTGTTTAGACTTTTGCTGTAGTAGGGAACCTGTTGATTGAAGAGGCCCATACACTTACCCAGGACCATTATGAAAGAATCTTCAGCAGTACGACGTGACGACATTTAGTATTAAGATACAAATATGTACCACAACATTTAGTATAGTTATTTTCCCATAAGAAGGTGCCAGTATAAGTTTGTTTAAATAATATTAATCGAGGAATTACCTCCTCCCATGCAGGTGTTACTCCTATCTCAGGTGAGGGAATCAAAGCAGTGTATGTACCAGCCAGCTAAACAAAATAATGATGACATCAGTAGCCAGTGATAATTAAGATAAAGAAGGTGGAGAGGCAACACAGAAAGCTAATGAGAGATACCAGATGTTACGACAAATCTTAACTAAATTCAAGTGTTAAAGAGGGCTGAACATCTCTCGAGGGCGACATTGGCATCGCCCTAAATTTCCTTATGGCTCAGGATGGGGAGGAATTCATGGGAATCTTTAGGATACATGGGAAACAACTATTGCACATGAGAGAAATTCAAGAGGCATGTGTTTTGGCTTAACCTACATGTCATTGCCAAAACACTGACAAACCCCATAGCCATGCCCATCATTATTTGTGAAGGGGTAGAATGTTCGAATTGGAGTACTTATGATCATCAGTCCCTGTGTGGTCATTCACCATCGTATACATGGTCCAGATTTACTTGTCATTGTATGACGTGATAATTGATATGATTGCATATCTTAGTTGGGACCAGTTTCATTGCTCCTACCGGTAACATGCTCTCTCAATAATAAAGAACATATAGTTTTACCCCAAAGAAATTGAGGTAAAGTTAGGTTTGCTCTGATATGGTTAGGCTTGTGTGTACCTCCAGATTAGAATGTAACGACAGAACCTTTGACGTTATTTCATGAGCCTAGGATTGAATTTTTAGAGTAATTAATGACATTAGTTAAAAAAAAAGCATGCCCGTATGATATGGCTGTGTTTAGAAGAAGAAACTAATGTGCATGTTTTAATTCAGAAAAAAAGGAAAAAGATGTGCTTATTTGGTTATCTTTGACATACAATGATACTGTATGAGTGTTGACATAAGAGCTATGACATTGGGACGATGGACGTGCCGAAAATTTTCAGAGAGCAAGGATGGAGGATGTTTCTCTTTAAAGGAAACTCATAAGAAAACTGATATATATATATATATATATATATATATATATATATATATATATATATATATATATATATATATATATATATAACGGCCCATCCTCATCTACGATTAAAGATAGATATATTGACCTTATTGCTCTTGTCCTTTACCGTAGATGGAGATGGCAACAGGCAGGGAAGGATGTGGTGATAGTCCACTGCCCAAGGCCTGGCTACTACACCCCTTCCATTTCGCCTTTCGTCATGAAGCTCTTGACCTACCTCCGCCTGGCCCAGATTCCCTATAAGGTAACCGAATTTCATGCCCGTCTGTCTGGAGCTGGTCCGACTGGCGGCTGCAACCAGATGGATGGGTGAGAAGCATATGCTTTGAAAGAATATACATTTGTGGAAAATTTGATTTGAGGCGTTTTTCTTTTTTCTTTTTTTGAGTGGATAGTAAGGTGGAAATATTTGAGATACTACATCAGTTGATTTTTTTCTTGTTTACATACTGCGGGTTTATAAACATTCAGTCTCTGCTTATATCTTTCCAGTTAGATCATGAGGAACCTATGGGTCCAAAGGGCTTGTGCCCCTGGATCAGTCTTAACGGTGAGGAGCTGTCTGACTCTCAGCTGATAATGGAACGGCTTGGGCAGCAGTACAACAAGGACTTCAGCAGCGGACTGACGGAGGCGCAGCAGGCGGTGGCCAGAGCCTTCACCATTATGATGGATGAACACCTCTGCTGGTTCGTTTCTAATGATTTGAAACATATTTGGTCTTACTGTATCTGAGATGCAGGAACTTATGAGATCGTGGGGTAACACCAGGACTTAGAGAGAGATCCTGGGGTAATTATGAATCATATATATATATATATATATATATATATATATGCTGTCTCCCGCGTTTGCGAGGTAGCGCAAGGAAACAGACGAAAGAAATGGCCCACCCCCCCCCATACACATGTACATACACACGTCCACACACACAAATATACATACCTACACAGCTTTCCATGGTTTACCCCGGACGCTTCACATGCCTTGATTCAATCCACTGACAGCACGTCAACCCCTGTATACCACATCGCTCCAATTCACTCTATTCCTTGCCCTCCTTTCACCCTCCTGCATGTTCAGGCCCCGATCACACAAAATCTTTTTCACTCCATCTTTCCACCTCCAATTTGGTCTCCCTCTTCTCCTCGTTCCCTCCACCTCCGACACATATATCCTCTTGGTCAATCTTTCCTCACTCATTCTCTCCATGTGCCCAAACCATTTTAAAACACCCTCTTCTGCTCTCTCAACCACGCTCTTTTTATTTCCACACATCTCTCTTACCCTTACGTTACTTACTCGATCAAACCACCTCACACCACACATTATCCTCAAACATCTCATTTCCAGCACATCCATCCTCCTGCGCACAACTCTATCCATAGCCCACGCCTCGCAACCATACAACATTGTTGGAACTACTATTCCTTCAAACATACCCATTTTTGCTTTCCGGGATAATGTTCTCGACTTCCACACATTTTTCAAGGCTCCCAAAATTTTCGCCCCCTCCCCCACCCTATGATCCACTTCCGCTTCCATGGTTCCATCCGCTGACAGATCCACTCCCAGATATCTAAAACACTTCACTTCCTCCAGTTTTTCACCATACAAACTCACCTCCCAATTGACTTGACCCTCAACCCTACTGTACCTAATAACCTTGCTCTTATTCACATTTACTCTTAACTTTCTTCTTCCACACACTTTACCAAACTCAGTCACCAGCTTCTGCAGTTTCTCACATGAATCCGCCACCAGCGCTGTATCATCAGCGAACAACAACTGACTCACTTCCCAAGCTCTCTCATCCCCAACAGACTTCATACTTGCCCCTCTTTCCAAGACTCTTGCATTTACCTCCCTAACAACCCCATCCATAAACAAATTAAACAACCATGGAGACATCACACACCCCTGCCGCAAACCTACATTCACTGAGAACCAATCACTTTCCTCTCTTCCTACACGTACACATGCCTTACATCCTCGATAAAAACTTTTCACTGCTTCTAACAACTTGCCTCCCACACCATATATTCTTAATACCTTCCACAGAGCATCTCTATCAACTCTATCATATGCCTTCTCCAGATCCATAAATGCTACATACAAATCCATTTGCTTTTCTAAGTATTTCTCACATACATTCTTCAAAGCAAACACCTGATCCACACATCCTCTACCACTTCTGAAACCACACTGCTCTTCCCCAATCTGATGCTCTGTACATGCCTTCACCCTCTCAATCAATACCCTCCCATATAATTTACCAGGAATACTCAACAAACTTATACCTCTGTAATTTGAGCACTCACTCTTATCCCCTTTGCCTTTGTACAATGGCACTATGCACGCATTCCGCCAATCCTCAGGCACCTCACCATGAGTCATACATACATTAAATAACCTTACCAACCAGTCAACAATACAGTCACCCCCTTTTTTAATAAATTCCACAGCAATACCATCCAAACCTGCTGCCTTGCCGGCTTTCATCTTCCGCAAAGCTTTTACTACCTCTTCTCTGTTTACCAAATCATTTTCCCTAACCCTCTCACTTTGCACACCACCTCGACCCAAACACCCTATATCTGCCACTCTGTCATCAGACACATTCAACAAACCTTCAAAATACTCATTCCATCTCCTTCTCACATCACCACTACTTGTTATCACCTCCCCATTTACGCCCTTCACTGAAGTTCCCATATATATATATATATATATATATATATGAGATATTATTGGACTCCGCCTGCTTGAGGTCACTTTTAGCGAGGTTGTTAAACCGGAACTCTTGTAGAAATCGGTTCTTGGGTAATTATAACAATAATGATACTTTCTTATTCGTGATTACTCCAAGTCCCCTTTCTAATAAAGTTATTGTAATACCCAGTATCTCTTTCCGGAGGCTTACTGCAGCCCATGCCTGGACTACTTCCAGTAGCAGGGAATATGGGAAGTTCTTTGACGAGAGTGTTTACCCAGTGGCGCAGTCTCTTGCAACATTATCTCCTGTGATGGTTTGTAGAACCTGCTGTTGAAAGAGCACAGTTTACGAGGGAGGGATAAACGAAAGTAGGAAGAGAATCACGCAGCAGCGATGGGCGAAGCTGGGAATATTATTATATTTTCCTCCCTTAATATTTATCCATTTGCATGTGATTCCGTGTTTTGTTCTGTCGTCTTTCTCGATGTCTAGTGAGGTTGTTACGTACACTGCAGGTGCCTGAGGGAGTGGAGGTTCAAAGTGGACAACGGCACCAGCCTGGTAGAGGGCATGACGCACGCGTGGTACGTCCACCTCTTCAAGTACTTCTTCCTGGAGGCCCGGAAGCAGACCCTGTGGCACCAGGGCGTGGGCAGGCACTCCCACGCCCAGGTCCAGCACATGACTAGAGGGGACTTGCACGCCATCTCCCAGTACCTCGGTCAGTGGATTCCTCCATATATCTCGGTTATTTAGGGCTAAGGGGGAGGAGCAGTGAAGGAATGGAAGAATGATGATTAAAACAGGTCGGTCTGTGGGATATATAGAGTACCTCCCTCAGATCCACTGTCAGTGTTGGTTGGAGAGGAAGGTGGACAGGTTGGTCGAGCGAGATTAGGGTCTCCTGGTAGGTGGTATAAGATGAGTCCAGGATGATTCTGTCTTCTCTGTTCTGCACTCTGAACTCCCTTGATTTCCCCCAGAATGGTCTGTATCGTAAGGAGAGTCGATAAAAGTGAGATGGTTCCGGGAGAAATATGGAACTTAGGGGAAAAGTGGACACTTAAGTAAATGATGCTGTTCTTAGGTGATGGTGACACGTTGCAAATCACATACAGGAAGTGTAACGCGATGTCGTGTATAGGCGAGGTAAAGAGATGATAAGGCTTGAGGGGGCCTACCGACCGGTCTGGTGGAGGCAGAATGAAGGGAAAAGATCGTTTTGTATGTCAAAGTTTCAGTGTCAGAGAGAACTGATCGTCAAATCCAGATCTTTCATGAAGAAGAGAGGAAAAAAAGAGATAGAAGGAGGGAGAGATAGTTAATCTTTTAGAAAGGGACAAACAGCTGATATAGGAAAGACATATGAAAATCGAGCTGTAAGCCTTAGCTTGACCTTACTAGAAAAGAATGCTTCATATTCCCTTGGACTTGACGCCAACGACCACAAAGTAATTGAACAACGTCGTGCCTAAGTAATGTATGGCCTTGATGATGGAGAAGTCTCGCAAGAAGCCATCTCTTCGAAGCAGAAACTGGAGTAAAGTCTACGAAAGACAGAAATAGAACCAAACAGCTCAGCGAAGGAAAGTAGGTCGAGCATAAAGACAGAATAGAAGTTGACAAGTCGGATTACTTCACACTCAACCCTGTCGAGTATGTGCGTGGGGCTAGACCCGCTTCAGGGCTGAGGCCAGGACTCCATATCAAGGACTTCAGCAGCGGACTGACGGAGGCGCAGCAGGCGGTGGCCAGAGCCTTCACCATTATGTTGGATGAACACCTTTGCTGGTGTTCAGAGTAATACAGGAGAAGTCTTTAAGCACAAGGACAAGATCCATAGGTTTTTAGAGGCTGCATCCTTAATGTGTACATTGAATACGATATTTTCAGGATAGATTAGGCATTCCAAGGACACCCAGTGGTGGGATCAGAGAGGTAATTAAGGCTATGGTAAGATCTTTAGAATGTCAGGAGGAGGAGGAGGAGTGGGTATATACTAAGAGTTGATAGTGGTGTTAAACATTACTAGTTGGGATGAGAGGGTCTTGAGCAGGGAGGAGCATATACGAGACTCGGGGGACATTCATGTGTAGATCTGATAGATTGTTAGTCGGTAGCAGGACACAGCCTTGAGACATGGGAGTTTTCCTCAGGGATCTCTGTACTCTACATGATCGGGAAGATGGCATCATACCAACATCTTAAAAGAAAACGATATCTTAATATAATGTTTTCATATGTTTTGTGTATTTTTTTTTCTTAGAATGCAGCTGTTTGTTGACCAGTATTCTGATAGTACATACGAGTATGCTCAAGTAAATATGAAAAAGAATTCAGATTATTTCTCATCATTATTGCGACGACTAATTGATATTGTCAAAAATAATCTCTAATTCTAATGTTAAGTGTTCTGCCTTGCTCTGCTGTGACCTCATACCTCTGGAGGCGTTTAGACTCTGACGATCTAAGAGAAGTACGTTGTGGTTGCAGGTGAGAAGCCCTTCCTGATGGGGGAGGCGGCCAGCGAAGTGGACTGCTGCGTGTTCGCCTTCCTGGCGAACATCCTACACAACTACCGACGTTCTCCATACTACCTTATGATCACCGGTGAGTCTTGTACTCGGACGCCCCTGGTGGGCAACAGCAGCAACATTTTGCTGGCGTTCATTGTGCTGGACTCCGAGTGAAAATATCAGTCAAGTTACTGAGGCGGGCTGAGGGCCCTGTATGTGTCTCTAGTGCTTGTAACGTCTTGCCCACACCACGAATGATAGGATCACACTAACTTCCTCTCCCTCTTGCAGACGACTACCCCAACCTGCAGGCGTACGTGAAGCGGGTCAAGGATCACCTGTGGCCAGATTGGGATAAGTGCGTGGATCAACCTCCCAAATGCAGGACCTAGCACACACACCGCCTCTCCTAACTTCTCAACACTTCCTACGTCCTCACAAGCTTCCTCATCCATGCACGATATATCAACGGTGTTCCCTTAAGAGTTGGAAATTACAAGATCAATGAAGATGCTATAAGATAAACAGCAGCAGAAGAGAAGGGATAACAAGATATACTGGTGTGGGTGTCAGGGGCGACCATTCAGTTCCGTAAACATCATAATGCCGGAGCACTGTTATTCCGAACAATAAAAGAATATGGAGATAAATAGCCTAATATTCGAGAGAGAGAGAGAGAGAGAGAGAGAGAGAGAGAGAGAGAGAGAGAGAGAGAGAGAGAGAGAGAGAGAGAGAGAGAATAACCTAGGAATGGTGATGTTTCACATTAATGACGCTTCGGAACATCACGGTCATCCCCAAGTTAGGATGTGGTACTTTAAGCAGATCACCCGAAAGTGTTTTTGAGTTGGTAATAAATATGACGAAACTGTTCCGAAACTGCATTTTTCTGTCCTATATCAGCGCGAGAGATCGAGAGGGTTGAAAGCTTGGTGCAGTGGTGACTACACAAGTCCGGAACCTGCAGACGAAACTTCTCGGTCGGGGAACCTGAAGCTTTTCATGAAAAGCTTCAAATTATACTTCGCCCAAGATAACAGTTTCTCCTTTCAGTTTTGTACTTTCTTTGCTCTTAATAAATCTAGTTTCCCATTCAATCTTTTGTATTCTTAAAAATACATTTTGGACTTGAGACTGTCCAAAGTGAATATAAAACTCACCATAACATTTAGATAGTAATCGCACACACAAACACACACACACACACACACACACACACATTTTGACATGTATGCTCAACAGTTGATTAATAGCCTTTAATAAATTACAGAAGTCTCTACTGTTTCATTAACCTATGGGGATAAAAAAACAGCATGTCTGTGACTGCAACTAAATGAGTTCACCTGTGTAATTATTTGATTCATAACTTGATATATGTAAGAAAACTATTAATATTATATATATAGTCGGGAAAATTCTATGTTCATTTATTCCCCTTCTGAGGTAAACATGGAATTTTTGTGTCGATAGGAAACAAGCACGTTCGAGGATGAAAGTTTATTTCGTCAAAATTGCTTTAAAACATTGTTTGCAAATTGCAACATATTTTCTCGTGAGCAATAATACTATGACAAAAAAATAAAGCCTTACTATACCTTTATCGGTACAGGATTCTGATATTATTTGGATTTATAGTTGAAAGAATACGCGATGATATACGTGATCATTTGTTTACATTGGTTCGTAGAGGAGGGAGATCAGTGAACTTCAAATCACATTTGTGAGGCTCTGTCATCTGCTACTGAGTATTGCACCCTTCAGAAAGTAAGAATGATTATTCATAGTTTTGCAAATGTATATTAGGATAGCTTTTATTCCCACAACTGGTCAGAACTTAACTATCCTTGTGACTTGCCAGGGACAGGCTGATACCGCGGTCTGTCACTCAGAGGTTTTGTGATTCATTCTCCGATGACGCTTCGTCACTTTTTTGCATCCATATATAGTGATTATAATGATCGACTGTGCTAAAACGTTTGTATAAGAATTCATAAGATATTGCTAAGATGTACACATTTGATTTATCGTTGGAGATTCTTCCCAATCTTGATGTTTGCATGTATCCGTTTTTAGTCAGAGGACTTTTTGTTGACTGCAAGAAATTTTGACAGCTTGTATTGATTTTGAGAAGTTAATTACATCTTTCTGTACAGTCTTAAGATGGGTTCAGCACTGTGTGTGTGTGTGTGTGTGTGTGTGTGTGTGTTTTAAACCCACTTTTGACGCGAACAGAAAATGGAATCATAAAGAACGAACGAATATATTGAAAGAGTACAAATATAAGTAGATTGAATCCCCTCGTCGGTCTAAAGGCGATTTTTATTCCCTGGATTTACAAATATTTCAACAACCTATCTTATTGCAAGTTATTGCACTATAAAAGCAAAGCTTTAATTCTTATCTTTTTACAAGGAAATGTGATATGTCCAAAGTAAGCAAGGTTACTTTCAGCGATAACGATATACTCACCGTTGTATCTTATCTAATCTTACTCTGTAACTACCTGACCACAAAGTAAAGCTATTCCCTTCCAGTTGCATTATAGAGCAAATGTGTTACGTTTTGTAAAACGTTGCTTCGAAACGGAGTCTTCATATCATGTAGTGGTTTGTCATATGCTTCGTTACCTGAGGATGAATTAATAGAATCCGATTTAGCTACAGAATCGTTTTATGTAAGATACCGATACCTTATTATTGTTTTTCTTTTATTAATAGAAAAATTTTTCAGTTCAATATCGCCGCTACAGGAGATTAATTTTTATTTCTATGTAATCATCATAGGCTGTGCTTAGTTACGATAGCGTTTCATGCCGATCGTATCATTCGTTTCGTTGTTTCATATTGAACCCGTAACAGTCATGTTTTGTTAGTGTAGCGTTATGTAAAGCCTGAATTAAGTACTGACTTCGTTTACTCAGGTGAATTTTTTTTTCTAAAGTTTTGCTTCGCTACAGTACCATTACATAACGTAAGTATTGTTGCGCAACTTCGTGAATCGTTATAATCTCATATTTCGTTCCGGTGTCGTTCTGTTCCACATCCCAGTTGGGAGAGGGAGGTATAGATGGCCAGAAACCTGATCACTAACCAGATGCAGAACACGGTTTTACTCCGCCCCTCTATCTGGTCCACAACCTAGGATATTGTAGTATAATTGCCATGTTAACGTACATCATGTATGATATAACGTAACTATCTTACAAACATATTGATTTGGAAGGTAAAGGATACAGAGAAATATGTGATTAAATTTCTATTCAGAAAGAAAAAGAAAGCCAAAGAGAAACAAAGCCAACATAGAAAAAAAAAAAAGAAAGTTTACACTGATATTGTGGTGAATGCTTTCCTAACGCCCCTTTATTTGAAGGAAAGCTGTTAAATATTTTATTTGAAGGAAAGCTAATGCGCTTGTCTTGCTGAAAAGGTTCCATATTTGTGATGGGGATTTGGACTGTCCAATGGTAGGTCGTCAGTAGAGAGAGCTACTTCTGAGGTCTGCGGAAAACATAGGTTGAGTATAATAGTGTCCAGATATATACATTGGGAAATGGTTCCTAACAAAATACCTTACCTAACATAATCACGAATTTCCAAAAAGGATCTTTTGAGGCGATAATGAAAAGAACACGGCGTCGCCATTTCCCAGAGTTATAAAGACATACAAGCTGTGAAAAAAGTAACAACTCATGACGAGAAGATAATCCCATACACTGAAAAAAAAAGATAACTTATTATGTCTTCAGAAGAACGAAATGATCCCAAGTAAACTGAGACCAAATCAACAGTGAGAAACGCCTTTCCACAAATAAATTGGTATTGAACGAAGTCATTAAACGAATAGAAAGTTGAAAAAAAAATCTTAATATAACGAAATACTGCAGTGCTAAGCTCGAGTTCAAATTGGATATTTGTAACAAAGGGGCTTGGGAGGAGGGTGAGGTGTGTGTGTGTATAAACAGGGATTCCCTGTCATTTGGCGCCGTACTGCCTGCCTGAAAACAACACGCGCTATGGTCATTAGTGCTTAACTGGTATAATCCTCCACTAATATACGTCACTTTTATTACCTCCACAAGTGACGAGTAGGGGGGGGGCTTAGATTACCTTCGTTTTGAAAATCCTCTCGACGGGACTAATTATGAACTGCACTGTAAGCATGACATAATTTGCAGAGTATAGATAAGTCGTCTATAAATTTTACCAAAGTGGAAGCAAGGTAACACACATTGACCATCTGTCAGGGAACTCTACCAACGAACAGCATCTGCGCCATCAACCCAAGAGTGTCGTGGGCCTCAGTAAGCTCGCCCTCAACAAACTTAAATCTTCCTGAGTGTCTTTACGAGAGATGTGCGTCGAGGTCAAGGGCCGTGACTTATATAATGCATCACTTCGCTTAAGAGCGTGACTCATTGAAGGTATTTGTTGGGTGTCTCGTGCAACAAAATACAGAGGAAAAATTTCTGAAACACCTTGGAGCAGGGACGATGGCTATTTTCGATCGATCCTGCGACCTGGCTGATCTATAAGTGTGCGATAGGCTGTGGTATGCAAGGAATTGCTTCCTGCATGTCATATTCCGCATCACTAGACGCTTTACGCCTTGCTGATGGGTCCCTAGCTCATTTGAAGACACTAATGTAAACACCATCTTGAGCTACGAGCATTCCAAATCTTCGGTATGTACACAGACAACGTTGTACAGCCTAGCCGACAACAACCCACCCGTCTGGGTTGAGGCGCCAGATATCACAATCTCCGATCAACTTCCTTAAACGGGAAGCAGAACGCGAGCCTTGTCGTGGACTGTCTTATCCCTTTATAGTTACGAGAGAATGACACACCAGTCCTATGTACAGTCCAAATGGACAAACGTATATAATTTTACTATTGCGGCCTGTCACACGGTTTTGCAGTTGCAAGCTGTCTCATATTTTTTGTTGGAAACTGTCACACGTTGCAGCGTTACACATTTTATTACAGTAAACTGTCACGTTTTATAGGTGCAAACTGTCACACGGTTTATTGTCGCAAGATTTCATAACGTTTTAGTGATGTATATGTTCACTCGTTCTATTGCTGGAGTTCAATTTCGTAGAAATTCAGTGGTCACCTAAAATGATTTTTGTTCAACTGCACTATGAATGCAACTGCAAGGGATTTTTGTGTTGAGCCTTCATCCCTACAGATGACTGTAGTTTTGAAAGGTCATACACAAAGGATTTGTTCTGTTTTAAGGGTAAACTGCGTTGTTTTTAATACTAGGGGGCACTAAGCTACAGGTACCCCCACTGGCAGTTTCGTTTGAACTGAAACGTTAATCATAGGAAATGTTGAGTTTGTAAGCAGGGATGTGGACACATTGTGTTTGTGATCATAAGAATCTTCAACTTGATGGAGATTGGTTTAGATAAACCCCGATGGAAGTAATAGAGGCATATTGCTGTTTCTATAACACCTGGAATTATGCGAATGGACATACATGCATCAGTGTAATGCACCAACTTGGTAACGTGTGACGTAATTACCAGGCCAATGGGTGTGTGAGACGTGAGACTTTTTTGTTTTTTACTTCCGTATTCTTTTCGTGCAACCACTTACAGGCAAAGTAGCTATTGCTTTTGGCATAGATGCAGACTGAATTACAGTCACAACACTAGCTTTGTTGCGTGGTTAGATGAAAACGAGGAAATTGCGTCGTTAATTCATAGAGATGGACAAACCTGCCATGTCTTGAATTCATTTTTTTTCTTCTTCGTGTAATGATGGTGGGTATGGCTTTAGGACGTGATGACAGTGTAAGTTATATGTAGGGATGTTGTGGGCACGTCCAGCCTCCTCGAAGGGGAGGAGGGTGTTGTAAGTATGGGAGGAGGAAGAACGAGGGGGGAGGGGAGGGGGGAGTGGGGAGGAGAAGGAGGATTAGTATGGGGGGAGGAGATGGAGTAGTTGTGGGAAGGTGGTGTGTGTGTGTGTGTTGGGGGTGTGGGGGGAGTGTGAAGAGCGCGGCGAGACACGCTCACACACAGACACACACACACATACACAGTGGACCCGACTGGAGGCAGCAAGCTCTGTCCTGCCTCACTGGAATTGGTGGTGGACCTTACCAACAGTTGAAGTGACTGACGCACGCTTGTATGTGAACGTAGAGTGTACGTTCTGTGATCGCTGAGAATGGTGTTTAATAGACTAACTCCGGCGTGTTTAAATCTAACAAAAGTTTTATTGATATCGGTATATACTCAAGTAATACCGTAAGGGACGAAGTATTATATAATCCTTAGGTAAGAAAAGCCTAAGTAGCTGAAGCTATTGTTGCTGTGATTCGTAATAGTGGTGTGATAATCGCTGCAATTGTGATTTGGACTGACTGTGTTTTGTGTTTATGATATTGTAACGCAAGGGTAAGAAAACAAACGTCCAAATGGATTAAAACGTGAATATAAACGGCGATAGAGCCAGAACGCATAGGCGACAACTCTTTTTTTCTTTTTTTTCCTGGGAGTGAAAGGTGTGTTCGGAGGAGTTAGAATATCATATCTTTTCATGGTTGCCCTGCGGGCGTACCGTGTTTGCGGTCGCTGTTGCGGTATTTGCAACACTGTGTGACTGCAGACTTTGCAACCCTGCCCTACCTCCCACAGCCAGCACCCTCCCCCAACAGCGACGTGAGTCAACTTACCTACATGTAATATACTGGTCTCTCTTGCTTACCCACATGCTGACCCACTTGCTCTTGTAACGGCATTATTTTTTTATATATATACATATATCAAACTGTCTCCTTATTACTGTTAAACTTTACTCTACTTAAATGCAGTTTGTGTTCTGTCCTGTTGTACTCACAGTGGTGACGTCTGTTTTGATTGGCTACGAAGGAGCTCTGAGGTATATACTTCATGATTTTAAGATCTTTGAGTTTTCCTTCGTAGCAAATTCAGTATTTTTTTTTCTGGATGATATATATATATTTTTTTACATGTTAGCAAGCAATCCTGCCTCTAAACATTTGTTGTTACATTTGTAAGTTAGGAAAGAGTCGATATATATTGAAAACTTTCGTGTATGAATATGTATTAGAAATCCGCACAGAATTTGTGAAGAGGTTAATCTATACGAGGAGAATCAATGAGTCTGATAGAGTCTTAAGTCTTAATGTTTCCTTGTCCTCAGGTCCATGCCAACTAGTCATTTTGCTTCGTAATGTCTGTGGCTGGGCCACCGATCCCAGGAGCACGTACTTTGTAAGCGGTGTGTGTGTGTGTGTGTGTGTGTGTGTCATTTGTTCCCACGCCTAGCCAGTCTATCGGTGAGGGGTCAGGTTCAGTCTTTTTCTTCGTTTCTAATGAAAAACGTTCACTAAAACCACTGAAGTACTTGTTACACATATTTTTGCGCTTACTGCAGCAGTATTTACACTTGTTTATTTGATTACTCATAGCGTGGGCTATGGATAGAGTTGTTCGGAGGAGGGTGGATGTGCTGGAAATGAGATGTTTGAGGACAATATGTGGTGTGAGGTGGTTTGATCGAGTAAGTAATAATAGGGTAAGAGAGATGTGTGGTAATAAAAAGAGTGTGGTTGAGAGAGCAGAAGAGGGTGTTTTGAAATGGCTTGGTCTCATGGAGAGAATGAGTGAGAAAAGATTGACCAAGAGGATATATGTTTCAGAGGTGGAGGGAACGAGGAGAAGTGGGAGACCAACTTGGAGGTGGAAAGATGGAGTAAATCATCTGTTCATTTGTTGATTGTATTGATGATGTACATCGAATTGTATTCAAGCGTGTACAAGAGCTAAGTGTACAATTGGGTTTCATTAGTATTTCCTGTTCGTGGTGGGAATACCAATACTTCTTTTATTACTTTGCCACTTTATTGTTACGTCTGGGAAGTATAGCATAGACGGATAGCATGATTCGATATTCCATCCAAAGACGGTCATTTAGTGTATGCCATTTACAAAGATTTTGAAAACCATTTGGTAATCAGTTTGAACCCTTAATGCATGATCATATGAAAATGAACTTGCACCAAGAGTATCACCTCTGAAATTGTACCACTGACGCCACCACTGAAATTGTACCAGTAGCATCACCACTGAACCAGTATCGGTAACACCACTGAACCAGTACCAATAGCAAGAGTACCGAGCCTATGTCGGTAACACCACAGGTGAAGATGACCAGTAACGTCACCACTGGACCTGAACGAGTAACATGATCCCTGAACTTAATTAAATCGGTAACATCACAGGTGCCTCTGAGGAAAGAACGTGAGACATCATAGATAAGAATAGGCTTGTCAGATCATCAGTAAACTTGTGTATGTATCATTACAGAAACTCAGTAATTACCACTACATAATTTGCACCACCCTCATCACCACTGGGTAGTGGTTCCTTATGTTGAATTATATAAGCGACACATTCTTAAATAGATTCACTAAACCATTAATCGTAATTTGTCCCATTTGTGGATATCTCTTGAATTTGAAGAAGGAATAAGAGTGAGAAGACTGTTGACAAATTTAATTACAGCCCCTTATGTATGTGTAGACCATACTCTCAAAAGTGAAAAGGTTTTAGGAAGAGGGAAACATTAAAGAAAGATGTTCGAGGAAAGGAGGCGTTACAACGGTCAATTTCGTGTGGCTGGTCCTCACACAGAAGCTATGGGAAGCAGCAGGCAGGTTGCAGCCCCTCCGCCACACGAACCTCCCACCTGCGTAGAATATACGTAGTATATACTACCGCTCGTACATACTCCCTCAGTCTTCCTCTGTGCATTCCACTGTTCACGTGTCCGAGCCATCTTATATATCCCAGTCCTTTGCTCACGATAATGGAGAATGTCTGTTGTTCTTGGTAAATATATAGTCTTCAGAAATTATTTTTCTTGCTAGTATTAAGCTAACAATGAGTCTTGTTTTCCTGGCGCTGTTTAGTTCAGGAATGTTCATCCATACTGTAAAAAAAAAAGAATAATAGAACGAGTTATACAGCAACTCTATTATTACATTTTCTAATTCTTGACATTAGGTTTGCCGACTATTTTCTTTTAGTAAATGGATTCGAACTCGGGCGGGCCCATGCGCGATTCAGCGCCAACCACTCCACCACATAAGCTAGACCCATAATTCGGAAACCTTTGATATCATATATATTTTTGCAACATTATTAATCAGAATATATTTGAATGATAATTTCGATGGCTAGATTATATTGTTTCTGAAATTATTTTCGCGAGGGAAGAAAGCTTTTTAAATTAATGGCACAGTCGAAATTCTTTTTGTGTATAAATAGGGGAAAAAAAATAAGAATGTATGTATCAGTTTACTTAAACAAACGTGGAGATGATGAGTACATGTATGAGTGTTTTAGAATGAAGTCATACCATATCTTTTATAGAGTATTGTACGCATGTATGATGAAGGAAAAGTTGTATGAATGTCTAACAGCAACGCACCATTAAGTACTTTTGAGGATCTTTGTGATGATATAACAAAAATACAGAGCGTTGTGAAGAAGATTCGGGCGGACGAAGCTATATGTATGAATGTTCCAGGTGATATACATGTAGGGACCATGTGTGTATACATGTTATATAGGGATCATGTTGTGTATACATGTTATATAGGGACCATGTTGTGTATACATGTTATATAGGGACCATGTTGTGTATACATGTTATATAGGGACCATGTTGTGTATACATGTTATATAGGGACCATGTTGTGTATACATCTTATATAGGGACCATGTTGTGTATACATGTTACATAGGGACCATGTTGTGTATACATGTTATATAAGGACCATGTTGTGTATACATGTTATATAGGGACCATATTGTGTATACATGTTATATAGGGACCATGTTGTGTATACATGTTATATAGGGACCATGTTGTGTATACATGTTACATAGGGATCATGTTGTGTATACATGTTATATAGGGACAATGTTGTGTATACATGTTACATAGGGACAATATTGTGTATACATGTTACATAGGGACCATGTTGTGTATACATGTTATATAAGGACCATGTTGTGTATACATGTTATATAGGGACCATGTGTGTATACATGTTATTATCTCTAGACCTGGAATTTTCATTGAGTAAATAAATGAGCTAAACTGATGGTTAAAGGCTTCCAGACGCTAGCGACCAAGACTTGTTTACGAAAGACGATGATGGGAGCGTCAGTCTTGTTGAAGACTTGATAGAGGGATTTCCACCCCTTCGCGTCGTGCTTGCCTTTGCTCGCTCGCGCATTCAAACGCACACACTCAAAGGACTGCTTTTGCATACAAAACATG
>NC_092269.1:35660842-35673342 GCF_036320965.1 Panulirus ornatus
GGCTCGACACGAGTACCTACCACGAGATTTTGCCCTGGGGCAGGGCTTAGAGAGAGAGAGAGAGAGAGAGAGAGAGAGAGAGAGAGAGAGAGAGAGAGAGAGAGAGAGAGAGGAATGTCTGTGGTGAAGGCGTGGCAGCAGGTGGTGTGGCACGTGAGCCTGGAGCGAGACTCCCAGCTGATGGGGGATGTGGGATGGGGTTCCCTGGCTACGGAGGCTTGAGTGAGGAGAGCTTGGCTGCCACTAACGCCTACTCTTTTGACTCACACCGGCTGACACTGTCACAGAGAGAGAGAGAGAGAGAGAGAGAGAGAGAGAGAGAGAGAGAGAGAGAGAGAGAGAGAGCTCAGTAAGGGGTTACCTCCCTGGCGGTAGGATTTTCCTGAAGGAGGCGGTAGGAATTTCCTGAATGGCGATGCCGAACTGCCGTGGACGTTGTAAAGGTCCGGCACATGTGAAGGGTCGCCCAAGGAACTACCGGCCGATGGCGGTTCAAAAGAGAATCTGTCGAAGTCATCATGTCTGAGGATGGCGGGAGTCGAGGTCGATGGTGTAGGAGGGAGGAGGAGGAGGAGGCATACCTGGCCGATGAATGGTTGACTCAGTCAAATAGGGGACGAGGAGGGAAGGTCAGGGTGATGTGTGGCGGCTGTGTCTGAGGAGGCAGGAGGAAGGGGACGTGGGGTCTGAGGCGTGTCGCCGTGGGGTCTGGTGAATGGTAGGAGCAAGATGGAGGTAGGTCAGTGAGGAGGCAGTGAGGGACAGGTTACAGGAAGGCAGAGTACCGACTAGTGAGGACTGAAGTGGGGCAGACGTGCTGTATGTTGGGGCAAGGCAGTAGCAAGCTCGGCGCAGGCCAGAGATGTGGCAGAAGCAAGATCGGGGGCAGGTCTTGGGCAAGACTGATGATGCGAGGTAGAGCCAAATCTGGGGCAAGGCAGAAGCAAGGAAAGGAAGGGTCATGCGCAAGGCAGGTGCTAGTGAGAGGTGTGGGTGTTAGGCAGACGCTGGGCAACGCAGAGACAAAAGTCAGTTTCTTAGGCAAGCAGTACGCGGGTTGAGGCGGGTGTGTGCCAGTGGGGGTAATGCAGTAGAGGGGGGGTAGGAGCGGGGGTATTTTTACTCCTAGCCATGTAGTGGTGGGGGAGGATGGGATCCCTTCCCTCATGGCTCCTCACTGTCGCCTGCGGACGGACGCTGGCTCACATGACACGCTCCTCTCACACTCTGGTAGGCTTCTCTTTATCCCCCTAGTCAACAAGGGGTGGGCATTGTGCCTTATGCCTAACTCTCTTTTGGGCTTCCTGACCAACAACAGCTCCACAGATTTTCACACATAATCTCCTTTTTTTACCTCTTACCCTCGTCTTTATGAAGGAGACTCTGCGCCCTTCCTCCTCATCTCGGTTGATGGCTCCTCACGGTACCTGCACAGCACGTAAGACCCAGGTGGTTCCGGCCACCCTCTTGAGACTCGTGGACTGTTAACCGTAAACCCGAGCTTTCCTGTAGGACGCTCATTGCATCACGGTACTCCGCTGGCCGCTGTTGAGTTCATCATCCGACCTCCAGTTCGTATGAGCAATACCTAGTGTGGGTTTTTATGTGTAATCTTTCAGTCAGTTTCAGTTTCGATACTTTATTCCGTGATAGAGGAACGGAAACCTAGTGCTGTCACCCAGTTCCTTCGTGAAGTCTTCGTTGCTGTAGCTTGTGTACTTATGTCGTGATTGGGTCGAGTGGATGAAGCTTCGATCTAGATATTGTCAAGTTGAGGAGAGCTACCGAAGGTGTGGATGGAAGAAGAGAGGGAGATAGGAAGAATGTCTGATGATGAATGGAGTGAATGGATGACTGTGTTTATGAGTTCTTGAATGAGTATCTCCGCAAAGTTTGAACGTTCCTCGCGACTCTACGAGACAGAACCTCTCCAAAATACTGAACTGACAAAAGAATGAGACAGTAAGATTGATAGTTGACTGATACAAGAACGAGATATAAGAATGACTAAGTAAGAGTGATAGTTGACTGATACAAGAACGAGATATAAGAATGACTATTGACTGATAGAAGAATGAGACATAAGAATGACTGTGGACTGACGATAGAACGAGTTGGTGTAATCATTCACACGGCACAGGTGGACGATCCACGGTGGACAATATCGTACCGAATCTGCCAGCAACGAGATGTACGTAGGAAGGATCTGTTGCGCAGAGTAATAGCAAGATTAGCGTACCGCGCACCCGAGCAGCCGGGAGAGTAATGGAAGGAGATTGTAATGCTTAATCTAGCAGCTGGGGTGATGCATGGCGGGAAACCTTCTCAGATTCTTTCAAGAGAGTTATGGACTTGGTTTATGGGGCAGTTCATGTCAGAGGGTTTGCGGCGGGCGTCTAGCGTGAAGTATCTGCTCTTATTTTGCCGGCAGTGTGTGTGTGTGTGTGTGTGTGTGTGTGTGTGTGTGTGTAGTTGTGCTTGCTCATTCCAGTCGCTTCTGGCAGTACACCATCAAGTCTTGTGTGCCAGTCTCAAGCTCTGGCGGCCTCCTCCCCCTTGTCAGTTATTGTGTTCCAGTCTGGATCTCTGATGTTCCAGCGTGTGACACTCTGATGTTCCCTCGTGTGACACTCTGATGTTCCAGCGTGTGACACTCTGATGTTTCAGCGTGTGACACTCTGATGTTCCAGCGTGTGACACTCTGATGTTCCAGCGTGTGGCACTCTGATGTTCCAGCGTGTGGCACTCTGATGTTCCAGCGTGTGGCACTCTGATGTTCCAGGGTGTGACACTCTAATGTTCCAGCGTGTGACACTCTGATGTTCCAGCGTGTGACACTCTGATGTTCCAGCGTGTGACACTGTTGGTCTGACCTGTGGCGTCACGGGTCACACCAGACTGTACTGCTTCGTTGCCTCTTAATCTCTAGCACTATCTTGCTTCCACCTATGACACACACACACACACACACACACACACACACACACACACACACACACACACACACACACACACACACACACACACACACACTTACACGCACACACTTACACGCACACACTTACACGCACACACTTACACGCACACACTTACACACACACACACACACACACACACACACACACACACACACGGTCCCATGGTGTAATGGTTAGCACTTTGGACTCTGGATCCAAAAATCCGAGTTCGAGTCTCGGTGGGACCTTTTCGCTTCTTATGGGCCTGTGTGATGTATCGTTTAGCGTTGCTGACCATGAGTCAAGCACCGGGGGAGGGCCCTCGCCGCCCTGGGATCGGGCCCGCATGGGTCGCCTCACGTGAAGAAGCACAAAGAGCGAATAGAGAAGGTCCAAAGGAGGGCAGCAAAAGACGGTACCTGAATTAAGACAGCCGAGAAGAGCCACAGGGAAAAACCAGGAGGCCATGATCGTACCATCCGTGGAGAGAAGAGTAAGGGGTGATCTGATCACAACCATTTTGTTTCTTAAGCCATCCCGCTGACGTAGGGAGATGCAGGGGGAAATAGAGTAACCAGAGATCAAAGATTGAAATTAGACGAGAAACACGTCAGGATTGGTTGAAAGGCATAAACTTGCTTACGAGACAATGTGGACGACACCACCAGACGTACAGGCGTGTTAAAAAAAAAAAGGTCGTATGATAGTGAGTGGAAGTTTAAAAGAGATTGGGGCCCCACGGGCGTAGGGGTCCTTCCCCTTGTAATACAAATAGGTGATTACACACACACACACACACACAGACACACACACACACACAAGCCTGAGGCTGGAGACCTCACCAGGTCGACGACACTCGGCAACTGAGGGCGTGCCACGGCTGGCACTGGTGCCCACATTCTTGGTGAAGCTGTGCCTTGTATGGCCCATTAATTACCAGCGGAGGCCTGGGGGCTCGGCCCGCCCGCCCGCCCGCCACGGGTGTCAAAGCTGAGGTTTCTTGTGTGTACACCGCGGCTGTACGGCAACTGTCTTGAGTTTACCAGGTAAATCTTTTCTCTCTCTCTCTCTCTCTCTCTCTCTCTCTCTCTCTCTCTCTCTCTCTCTCTCTCTCTCTCTCTCTCTCTCTCTCTCTCTCGAGAATGTGTGGTGATGGTGTCAGTCGAGGTAGATTGTTTTCGTAAAGGAAAGGTCTATTTTTTTGTCTCTCCCTCCCTCCCTCACTCTTAAGACGGACGTGCTTGTTATTGATCGTAAGAATGTGCGAGTTTTTTTTCCTTTAGCGTCTTGAGAGTTGAACGCCCCACGCCTTCTCTCCCCTCCCCCACCCCGCGGGCGTGTGTGTGTGTGTGTGTGTGTGTGTGTGTGTGTGTTATGTGCCTTCCCTGCGGGGAAGACTTCGTCAGAGTCACTGGAGCGGGAGGGAGTGGCTCACACTTGAGGTACGGGCGTACTCCTTGCTGCCTGTGCGCGTGTGTGGTGTGGTACTAGAGTGTGAGGGAGGGGAAGGGCGTCCCCAGAGCCCGTGACCCAACACTGCAGACCTCCTCCTCACACGGTGCACCTGGTGCTGGCGTCGGGGGGGGGCGGCTCTCTCTCTCTCTCTCTCTCTCTCTCTCTCTCTCTCTCTCCCGGGCGGCACTGGTGGGTTGGAGGACTCGTCGGCTTTGGCGCAGTTTATCGGCGTGAATCACCGTCGGTCGTATCCTCAGGAGGGAAGAAAATTGACTCCACCGCCTCCCCGCACCTTCCCAACTCCCTCCTCCCACTCCCCGGATTCCTACCTCCCTCCTTGTTTCCTATCCTCCCCACTCCCCTCTCCTTTCTCTCCCTCCACTACCCTGTCTTCCCCTACTCACCTGCCTCATTCCTTCCTTCCACCTCCCCATTCCCCTTGCCTCCTGCCCCGTCTCCCTATTCCTCCTCCCTACTCCCTTCCCTCCTGCCTCTCCATCGTCCCTCTCCCTCCCCTCCCTTCCTCCCTCTAGCTCCCCACCCCCTGCCCCTGCCTGATAAACTCGCTGTCTTCCATATCGTTTTTGGATATAACACTGTCAGTTTTATTACTGTGGGAGAAGGATGGCCGAGTGGAGGGCTGTCCTGTCCTCCACACACTGTGTCGGGGGGTGGAAGTGCTCACGTCCGTGTGGGGGGGACGTGTAGAGAGAGAGAGGCACGTCCTCATGCTTTGGACGGGTTTAGGTGACGTGGTGAGGTTTTAAGTGGGTTTAGGTGACGTGGTGAGGTTTTAAATGGGTTTAGGTGACGTGGTGAGGTTTTGAGTGGGTTTAGGTGACGTGGTGAGGTTTTAAGTGGGTTTAGGTGACGTGGTGAGGTTTTGAGTGGGTTTAGGTGACGTGGTGAGGTTTTAAGTGGGTTTAGGTGACGTGGTGAGGTTTTAAGTGGGTTTAGGTGACGTGGTGAGGTTTTAAGTGGGTTTAGGTGACGTGGTGAGGTTTTGAGTGGGTTTAGGTGACGTGGTGAGGTTTTAAGTGGGTTTAGGTGACGTGGTGAGGTTTTAAGTGGGTTTAGGTGACGTGGTGAGGTTTTGAGTGGGTTTAGGTGACGTGGTGAGGTTTTAAGTGGGTTTAGGTGACGTGGTGAGGTTTTAAGTGGGTTTAGGTGACGTGGTGAGGTTTTAAGTGGGTTTAGGTGACGTGGTGAGGTTTTAAGTGGGTTTAGGTGACGTGGTGAGGTTTTAAGTGGGTTTAGGTGACGTGGTGAGGTTTTAAGTGGGTTTAGGTGACGTGGTGAGGTTTTAAGTGGGTTTAGGTGACGTGGTGAGGTTTTAAGTGGGTTTAGGTGACGTGGTGAGGTTTTAAGTGGGTTTAGGTGACGTGGTGAGGTTTTAAGTGGGTTTAGGTGACGTGGTGAGGTTTTAAGTGGGTTTAGGTGACGTGGTGAGGTTTTAAGTGGGTTTAGGTGACGTGGTGAGGTTTTAAGTGGGTTTAGGTGACGTGGTGAGGTTTTAAGTGGGTTTAGGTGACGTGGTGAGGTTTTAAGTGGGTTTAGGTGACGTGGTGAGGTTTTAAGTGGGTTTAGGTGACGTGGTGAGGTTTTAAGTGGGTTTAGGTGACGTGGTGAGGTTTTAAGTGGGTTTAGGTGACGTGGTGAGGTTTTAAGTGGGTTTAGGTGACGTGGTGAGGTTTTAAGTGGGTTTAGGTGACGTGGTGAGGTTTTAAGTGGGTTTAGGTGACGTGGTGAGGTTTTAAGTGGGTTTAGGTGACGTGGTGAGGTTTTAAGTGGGTTTAGGTGACGTGGTGAGGTTTTAAGTGGGTTTAGGTGACGTGGTGAGGTTTTAAGTGGGTTTAGGTGACGTGGTGAGGTTTTAAGTGGGTTTAGGTGACGTGGTGAGGTTTTAAGTGGGTTTAGGTGACGTGGTGAGGTTTTAAGTGGGTTTAGGTGACGTGGTGAGGTTTTAAGTGGGTTTAGGTGACGTGGTGAGGTTTTAAGTGGGTTTAGGTGACGTGGTGAGGTTTTAAGTGGGTTTAGGTGACGTGGTGAGGTTTTAAGTGGGTTTAGGTGACGTGGTGAGGTTTTAAGTGGGTTTAGGTGACGTGGTGAGGTTTTAAGTGGGTTTAGGTGACGTGGTGAGGTTTTAAGTGGGTTTAGGTGACGTGGTGAGGTTTTAAGTGGGTTTAGGTGACGTGGTGAGGTTTTAAGTGGGTTTAGGTGACGTGGTGAGGTTTTAAGTGGGTTTAGGTGACGTGGTGAGGTTTTAAGTGGGTTTAGGTGACGTGGTGAGGTTTTAAGTGGGTTTAGGTGACGTGGTGAGGTTTTAAGTGGGTTTAGGTGACGTGGTGAGGTTTTAAGTGGGTTTAGGTGACGTGGTGAGGTTTTAAGTGGGTTTAGGTGACGTGGTGAGGTTTTAAGTGGGTTTAGGTGACGTGGTGAGGTTTTAAGTGGGTTTAGGTGACGTGGTGAGGTTTTAAGTGGGTTTAGGTGACGTGGTGAGGTTTTAAGTGGGTTTAGGTGACGTGGTGAGGTTTTAAGTGGGTTTAGGTGACGTGGTGAGGTTTTAAGTGGGTTTAGGTGACGTGGTGAGGTTTTAAGTGGGTTTAGGTGACGTGGTGAGGTTTTAAGTGGGTTTAGGTGACGTGGTGAGGTTTTAAGTGGGTTTAGGTGACGTGGTGAGGTTTTAAGTGGGTTTAGGTGACGTGGTGAGGTTTTAAGTGGGTTTAGGTGACGTGGTGAGGTTTTAAGTGGGTTTAGGTGACGTGGTGAGGTTTTAAGTGGGTTTAGGTGACGTGGTGAGGTTTTAAGTGGGTTTAGGTGACGTGGTGAGGTTTTAAGTGGGTTTAGGTGACGTGGTGAGGTTTTAAGTGGGTTTAGGTGACGTGGTGAGGTTTTAAGTGGGTTTAGGTGACGTGGTGAGGTTTTAAGTGGGTTTAGGTGACGTGGTGAGGTTTTAAGTGGGTTTAGGTGACGTGGTGAGGTTTTAAGTGGGTTTAGGTGACGTGGTGAGGTTTTAAGTGGGTTTAGGTGACGTGGTGAGGTTTTAAGTGGGTTTAGGTGACGTGGTGAGGTTTTAAGTGGGTTTAGGTGACGTGGTGAGGTTTTAAGTGGGTTTAGGTGACGTGGTGAGGTTTTAAGTGGGTTTAGGTGACGTGGTGAGGTTTTAAGTGGGTTTAGGTGACGTGGTGAGGTTTTAAGTGGGTTTAGGTGACGTGGTGAGGTTTTAAGTGGGTTTAGGTGACGTGGTGAGGTTTTAAGTGGGTTTAGGTGACGTGGTGAGGTTTTAAGTGGGTTTAGGTGACGTGGTGAGGTTTTAAGTGGGTTTAGGTGACGTGGTGAGGTTTTAAGTGGGTTTAGGTGACGTGGTGAGGTTTTAAGTGGGTTTAGGTGACGTGGTGAGGTTTTAAGTGGGTTTAGGTGACGTGGTGAGGTTTTAAGTGGGTTTAGGTGACGTGGTGAGGTTTTAAGTGGGTTTAGGTGACGTGGTGAGGTTTTAAGTGGGTTTAGGTGACGTGGTGAGGTTTTAAGTGGGTTTAGGTGACGTGGTGAGGTTTTAAGTGGGTTTAGGTGACGTGGTGAGGTTTTAAGTGGGTTTAGGTGACGTGGTGAGGTTTTAAGTGGGTTTAGGTGACGTGGTGAGGTTTTAAGTGGGTTTAGGTGACGTGGTGAGGTTTTAAGTGGGTTTAGGTGACGTGGTGAGGTTTTAAGTGGGTTTAGGTGACGTGGTGAGGTTTTAAGTGGGTTTAGGTGACGTGGTGAGGTTTTAAGTGGGTTTAGGTGACGTGGTGAGGTTTTAAGTGGGTTTAGGTGACGTGGTGAGGTTTTAAGTGGGTTTAGGTGACGTGGTGAGGTTTTAAGTGGGTTTAGGTGACGTGGTGAGGTTTTAAGTGGGTTTAGGTGACGTGGTGAGGTTTTAAGTGGGTTTAGGTGACGTGGTGAGGTTTTAAGTGGGTTTAGGTGACGTGGTGAGGTTTTAAGTGGGTTTAGGTGACGTGGTGAGGTTTTAAGTGGGTTTAGGTGACGTGGTGAGGTTTTAAGTGGGTTTAGGTGACGTGGTGAGGTTTTAAGTGGGTTTAGGTGACGTGGTGAGGTTTTAAGTGGGTTTAGGTGACGTGGTGAGGTTTTAAGTGGGTTTAGGTGACGTGGTGAGGTTTTAAGTGGGTTTAGGTGACGTGGTGAGGTTTTAAGTGGGTTTAGGTGACGTGGTGAGGTTTTAAGTGGGTTTAGGTGACGTGGTGAGGTTTTAAGTGGGTTTAGGTGACGTGGTGAGGTTTTAAGTGGGTTTAGGTGACGTGGTGAGGTTTTAAGTGGGTTTAGGTGACGTGGTGAGGTTTTAAGTGGGTTTAGGTGACGTGGTGAGGTTTTAAGTGGGTTTAGGTGACGTGGTGAGGTTTTAAGTGGGTTTAGGTGACGTGGTGAGGTTTTAAGTGGGTTTAGGTGACGTGGTGAGGTTTTAAGTGGGTTTAGGTGACGTGGTGAGGTTTTAAGTGGGTTTAGGTGACGTGGTGAGGTTTTAAGTGGGTTTAGGTGACGTGGTGAGGTTTTAAGTGGGTTTAGGTGACGTGGTGAGGTTTTAAGTGGGTTTAGGTGACGTGGTGAGGTTTTAAGTGGGTTTAGGTGACGTGGTGAGGTTTTAAGTGGGTTTAGGTGACGTGGTGAGGTTTTAAGTGGGTTTAGGTGACGTGGTGAGGTTTTAAGTGGGTTTAGGTGACGTGGTGAGGTTTTAAGTGGGTTTAGGTGACGTGGTGAGGTTTTAAGTGGGTTTAGGTGACGTGGTGAGGTTTTAAGTGGGTTTAGGTGACGTGGTGAGGTTTTAAGTGGGTTTAGGTGACGTGGTGAGGTTTTAAGTGGGTTTAGGTGACGTGGTGAGGTTTTAAGTGGGTTTAGGTGACGTGGTGAGGTTTTAAGTGGGTTTAGGTGACGTGGTGAGGTTTTAAGTGGGTTTAGGTGACGTGGTGAGGTTTTAAGTGGGTTTAGGTGACGTGGTGAGGTTTTAAGTGGGTTTAGGTGACGTGGTGAGGTTTTAAGTGGGTTTAGGTGACGTGGTGAGGTTTTAAGTGGGTTTAGGTGACGTGGTGAGGTTTTAAGTGGGTTTAGGTGACGTGGTGAGGTTTTAAGTGGGTTTAGGTGACGTGGTGAGGTTTTAAGTGGGTTTAGGTGACGTGGTGAGGTTTTAAGTGGGTTTAGGTGACGTGGTGAGGTTTTAAGTGGGTTTAGGTGACGTGGTGAGGGTTTAGTAGTATCTAACTGTACGTTGGTGTTTGTGTATGTTGACAGAGAGCGTTTTGAGCACGGAAGGGGAGATGAGACCCCCCTCCCCACTCGTGTGCCCTCCCAAGCACGCCCCAGACTCCTCCCCAGCACTCATCCTCGCCTCCCTGGACAAGAGCATCCTCCAGGTATGTGTCTATTTGCCCGTGAAGGGATGGAAGTCCACGTTCCTTAATTTGCCTGATTGCCTGATGCATTTTCTGTCAGGAAGTAAGAGATAAATGGATAGGAGGGGAGAGGGGAAAAAAAAAGGTAGGGGATCTTAAACACTATGCATTGTCGGCTTGGTTAAATTGCTGCTTTGTGACATGTCAGTGAAAGTGAGGGATATGTGGCTCTGTAAGTGAGTGTCGTGTTCTCTGACCAGTCTTCGTGGCTCCTTCATATGGAGCTGAGGTTTTCTCGTTTATTTCACTTGCTCTCTCGTATCTCTCATTCTTGAGTCGTACACACCCGTGAGGATCTCTTATTATATGACACTCACTGTTATGAACGGCTTGTGACCACCATGTCATCGTTACCACGTCTCCACGGTCTCTTGCAACACGTCCTCCGCTGAGGCTATTCACAGGTAAGAGTTATAAAGCGTGCGGACGGCGGGTTCGCTTCGTGGTGGATCGTTCCAGGTTTGTTTGTGGTGTTTCTGCAGTTGCAGGCTTGGCCTCCCTCCCCATCGCTGGCCAGCATAGCGCCACTTACCACCTTTCTTTCAACATCCCTCACACCCTCACCCCTCGGGGAGCGGCACTCGATCAGTGATGCACCTCTATATCCAACATACAGCATAGATCCCCCTCCTCCAAAAGTGCACTCCAAACACTCACTCCAACTAGAAGTATCCCTCTAAAGTCACCTTCCAGGACCCACACTCACACTGCAGCGACGACGACCCCTTCAGACAGCCTCACAAAACTCCAAGGCCCACTACGTCCAGAACAGCCAAATTTTTCGAGCCTCGCTTCGAGATCCCCACGCTGGTCGTATTTTTAGCACCATCGCCTTCAGAGTCATACTCCCCTGAGGCACGCCGGAAAAGTTTAGGCTCCTCTCAGATGGCCACAGGAGCTACCCTTCATAGTCTCTTCGAATCCCCTTGAGAGGTACTTCCGGAGGGAGGATCCATCCGGTCGCGGCCGCTGAGTGACGCCCTTCGTGAGGCATACCCGAGAGAGGTGGAGACCCTCCTTCTCAAAGCCTCTCCTTTTGAGTCATCCCGTTGATTGATACCACTGACATGCTCTCCTATCCTCCTTTACCACCTGATACAGAAACCCGCACTTTGTTCTCTTAACCTAGTACCACCGGATATAGAAACCCGCCCTTGTGCTCTTAACCTTGCACCTATTCTCTTAACCTAGAAGTTCATTCTCGTGACAACCTGGCAGTTCATTCTCGTGACCGAGCACGGTTCCCTTAACTTAGCACCACTATCATGATCAAACACCACTCTCTTAGTCAGGCTCTACCACTCTCTAAATTAACCCTCCCCCCACACTTAACTCGCGGCAGCTGTCACAGCTGAGACCCCTTGCTTGCACGCTCCCGTGTGGCCTATTAAACGACCATCAGTTGACGAACCAAAGGGGAAACGGCGTCGTCTTGAGACAGGAACCCGTGCCTGGCGGATTAAACTGAACGGCGCGGCACGAACGACCTCCCAAGTTCACGCTAGAGGGATGGCTATACCTTGGGAGGGGAGGTTCAGTCGAAGTGAGATGGAGTCGAGGCAAAGTTGAGGTGAGGCTCGGGGCTGACGTAGGGCAGCTTCTTCCATGGCAAGATAAGCAGGGTTAAGTAAGATGAATGCGTTTTGCGCGAAGTGAATCTGTACTAAGTTGGGGCGAAATTCCCACTACGTTGATTAACAAAGTTATGCCTTATGAGGTCAGCCAGATGGATTGCGAGTTCGGGCTTCGAGGGCCGCTGTGATGACTTAAGACGCCTTGAATTTTCCAGTAGGTTCTCGTCTAGAAGACTCCGCGATGATGGCCATTATCGCCATCATCGCTATGAACGATGCTCATCATCACTATCACTGGCGGTGGGCGGCATTACCACAGTCATCACGCTGCATATGCCGTTTGCCGTGCCTTACATTAGGCCGCCAGACGGACGCACGCCCCTCTCCTCTCTCAACGCCCTGTCTGGCCTTGATGATGCTGAGCTTGACGGAGGGCTGGCGAGGGGAGGCGATGAGGTGCTGCTGCTGCTGCCATACCCTCGGGAGTGGCTGGCGGAGCCTCGCGCGGATGAAGACCTGGTTGAGGGGGGTGACAGTAAGAGCCACGTGGGGGAGCGAGAGGATATAAAGGACTTTACCGCGAGAGAAATGACTCATTCACGGGCGTAAGGAATGGCCGCGTGGGCGTAACTGTGTGGCTGAATGTTATGGTTCAAAGGATAACTGGAAAGACTGACGCTAATGTTGCTCTGTGTCGGGTAATAGAATGGCTGGGTTAGGCGCCGCGGCATCACTTATTAACGCTCTCAGAAGACCAGGCTTCTACGGCCAGGGTCACATGGGCTTAGGGGCGGGAAGGAGCAGTGATGCCTTCATCGAGGTCGTTGTATATCCCTCCTTCACCCCATTGTGTGTTTCTGAGCAACATGAAGCACGTGTAACGTGCTACCTGTACTCAAATTACCTTTTTACCTTTGTGATAGGGACGTAACAGGTCGAATTATCGAATGCTTGAGACACAACGTAAGGGTGTGTTCAAAGTATAGAGAGGAGCAGTCGGGTAGTAATGAGTGGAATGGGCTCATGAGTCGTGATGACGGTAGTAATTTACGTCGAGGCTGTATGCCTGCCGCCGC